>NW_015150988.1:334022-378835 GCF_000732505.1 Cyprinodon variegatus | reverse complement strand
AGTCACTATACTACTGAGAATTGCATAATTGTATCTTCTTGGCCGATTTATGGAACTGTCGCCGCATCATGAACCTTTATAACGTGTTGTTCTTTATATGGGGCCCACCCAGATAATGTTGCTCACAGGCCTATTGTTGTGTCAGATTTACAGATAACCAACATATAGACATAATTTAATGAATGTCATCATTAAAAATTAATAAAATTATTTCACTTTATGTATATAAATACTGTAAAGTAATTATCTGTAAATTTAGGGTCAGCAGTCTGTCAGGTTATTATATTTGGGGTCAGAGGGGGAACCATTAGGGAACCCCTGGTCTGATATCATAGCACCGCCCCTGTCTGGTCCTATATGTCGCTCAGTTTCATACTATAGTTATTATCAGCTCATCCGTTATGCTGTAATAACGACCCTTTCCATGGCAGTCTGCTCAGGACAGCAGGCAGTTTGCAGTCCTGAGCCACAACTTCACCTGCTCTCCTCCTCATCCATGATTAGCCACTAGCTTAGCTTCCCAGTTCCTGATGCTAGCACAGATGAGTCTGGACTTTCTGTTCACAGCACCAGAAAAGAGGGGAAAATGTAGGAAATCATCTAAAATAAAGAGGAAAATGGACTAAAATGAAAAGGGGATGAGAGGGGTTAGTAAAGGAGAGCTAACATACCCATGTCTGCAGCGTCCATCCCGTAGCTAACTCCCACAACCGTCTCCCCATCATCGGATGCTGCGGCCCCGGATAGTGGGCTCCTCTCCCTGGCCTCCGACAGCCCGACCGCTCCCTCGGCTGCTGCTTCCATTCAGCCTCCCGGAGGAAAGACAAACACACGTCCTCCCGAAAGAAAGACCCACAGAGCGACGGTGAAATCCCGGCGGTGTGCGGGGGAACGCGTCGCTGGATGTGTCACGATAATCAGGAGTAATGTGAGACAGGAGCCCTCATCAGTGCGGGGTTCCCTCACGACAGCGGCGCGGAGTGAGCTGCTGCTGGCTTCGCTGCACTTGCTGCTGCCCGCTGAGGAGAGGATAGAAAAGCCAGCTCTGGCTCCATCTGCAGGCATGTTGAAGAACTGCAGCCTGTTGTGCAGTAGTCGCTGTAGTGTTTAGTTTTTTATTGTGTCCCTAAGATATCAATGCATCTTTAATTTGATTAGAGTAAAAACAGATTCAGGTAAAACTCTTTAAATGAAATGCAATAATTCAATTAAATATTTCAAACATACCGACATTTAATGTCATTTGGATAAAATAATCACTATCCCACAGTAACACTGGAGTCCACAGACATTTTAGGGGGCAGGTGCTCAGGTTGGAACAGGGCACCTTATATGTTGCATGGAGCCCCAACAGCCAAACACTACCTGATGCTGACATTTAACAATCTCCCGCCTCCATAGGTACTATTTACGGAAGAGGATTAGGGCCCCTAAAAAAAAAAAGGTTAACTGATTTTTAAATTTTATTTCAGTTTAGTATGGGGCAAAAAGTCAGAATTCTGACTTTTTTCTCAGAATTCTGACTTTAATCTCAGAAGCCTGACTTTAATCTCATAATTCTGCCTTTTCTCTCAGAATTCTGACAGCTAACAAACACGTTGGCATCAAGCCATAGCCATGTCTGTTTTAGAGACTAGCTCTCTTGTTTTAATGACCTTCTGCTCCTCCATTAAAGAGGCGACCCCTCAGGCACGTAAAAAGTTGCCTAATTCCGTCATTTTCCACCAATGTGTCACTGGTCACCTCAAACAACTCACATCTTTGTCAGTGAAGCTGAGTGCTCCACATCTCTTCCCTCATGGTGCCCATCTACATTAAGATCCAAAATTCTGAGAAAAAAGTCAGAATTCTCAGAAAAAAGTCACAATTCTGCCTTTTTTCCCATACTAAATTGAAATAAAATTTTAAAATCAGTAAACTTTTTTTTTTTCCCCCCAGTGGCCCTAATCCTCTTTCGTAATGTCAAATTGGTCCCAGTTAAATGAATAACTATTTTAAATCCACCAATATAAAGCCCAGGATTCCATAATATCTTTAAGTTTATTGGGCAGATATGACAAATGAACTAAGATTTACATTTAGAANAGATATGACAAATGAACTAAGATTTACATTTAGAAAATTAAAAAAGAGTTTTTTTTTTATTTGATTTCGAGTGCATAATATGTAATCATGTTCCACTGACAGATCATTTTATTTCTGTGTTCAGATTAGGGAAAATTTAGTAATTTTCAGAAAACTTTACATATATTCAGGTTGTTTTTTTGCAGTCCAAGATCTTTGTCAATAAACACAGAAATTGGAAATGCAGCTCAGTCTACATACCTCGCTTTTACTGAATAAAACTCTTTAAGTTATTGAACTGTGATCATTTGACCTCATGTTTGGACATATTTTTTGTCAGGGATGGATTGAGGTTTTGAGGACCTTATTGCAGAGGTGAGTCTTGTAGTTGTAATATTCAGGGAGGAAACCAAAAATCAAACATAAAAGTACAGGAGAGAAAACAGAACCATGGATACATCAGGGAAAACATGCATGAGGAGCCAGGAAAAGACAAGGAACCAGCACTGAGGAACGGCACAGGGAGAGTATATATGGGAGACTGAACAAAGACAGGGCTAATGAGCTGATTGGGAACAGGTGTGAACAGAGGATTCTGGAAATGAGCTAGGAAAAATGAGACCAACACAAGATGGCAACAGAGGGCAATCAAGAAATACCTAAGAACTCAGATATATCCAGAAAACATGACAACATGGGAATAACACTAGAAAACAAAGAAAAACATGGATATACCTGAAAACTTAAAAGAAAACTTCACAGAACAAAGATCGTGACATTTTTTGTTATTTAATGAAATGTTTAACAAACAAAAGTTAACTTGTGTGCTGAAGTTGTCATAAAAAAGTCAAATAGATGTCATCAGGGAGTCCCATAATTATGCCATTAAAGAGGCCATTAAAGACGTTATGCTATGAAGTAATTGGTTGGTGAAGGAGGTAAATGCGCTTGTTTAGCTAGCTGGACAATTAGCTGCCCCTTCACCAGGCGCAGGCGAGGCTTTAGTGAGGTGGTGCTATATGTCCCTTGGAGCAAAATGAAAAGAATCTAGAGTCTGTGTTTAATAGGCTTTTAAATTCATAAGTTGCATTTTGGGCCAAAGAATAAAAAAAGTAAAAAGCAAAAAATAATTTCAGGAGGGCACTTTTTTTGTCCAAGGATGAAAAAGGCTGGTGCTCTAGCACCACCTAGTGTCTATGAATGTCCCTACACAGTACTCTATATTTGGAATCACATCATAAAAGACAAGCAAGAGCTCCTCCACAGCAATGGGAGATAGTAACACCATAACAGAGGATCGTTGCTGGATACAGCAAGATTTTCTGTAACTGTCACAGAATTTGTCAATTATATGGTGTACAATTAGTGACATGCTGTCAATTCAATTTAAAGGCCTTGCACAAAAATGTTCATAACATACAGAAACAAATATGTGGCAAAAAGCTTCCCAGACAGAATTTATATGCTGTTCTTACAGAAGCTACTAAACAAATGCTGAGTCTGATGTCAGTGGAGGTTAGAGAGCAAACTCACCAGTGAGGCCAGGATGGGGTCAGTGTTTTTTAAAGGAGCCACAGCAAATAAGGATTAAATATAAAAACAGGGTAATCTGATGTGTGTAAGGGAGCAGCAGAAGCAAAGAGCCATTTGCAGTTCTAAAGTGAAAGAAGTTGAATTTCTGCATCAGTTAGTTAAATTCAAAGTTTCTTTTGTTTCAGGTAAAAACAGGTATAATTACAAATTACCTAAAATTAAAACCATTACTGAGGGAAAAAAAAGCAACAGAAATAATAAAGAACTACTTAAAGTCAAAAGGTGAAGGTTTTGCATGACCACATGATGTCCCTCTCATTGGCTGACCATTTGATGATGGCCGCCAGTGATGGAACGCCTGTTACAAAAACAAACTTCTACTGAATATTTAAAGTAAAACAAAAAAACTGTTCTGTGCCAGTGCAAATCAACATAACTTTATTTATTCATGTTTTCAGAACAGGGTCTAGAACCACCAATGCCGGTGTTTAATCATTGATATATTTATTTCTTGTTCTAAATAAACTGAACGTGACATAAGGGTAGGTCCACTGATCATGTGATTAATAGCAGAGGGAAGGGTGGCCAGGCAGGGGCCACTGTGCACTGAGGGGGGGTCCAAATTGGATAGGTGTAAGAATCAGCTCATTGCCAATCTACACTTTAACAACAGGCTAATTAAAAACCAAAAGAAATATTTTCCCAAAAAAAGCACTGGGCTGCCATCTAGCTCCACTCCTGAGAGGGAGGTACATCAAATACGTCCAATCAGAGGCAGTGAGGGAATAGTTCCACTTTATGCTTTTTGTTTTTAATAAATACAAACAATTAGTAAAAAGGACCAATCAGTTTCTACACATTGGTGCCGCTCTTGCAGCATCACCCCCTGTAGTTCCCACCCTTAAGCAGCTATTTATACTGCTTATGTGAAAGCCAACTCCAGAAAATTATTTGTATTATTTGGTATCTTTCCCTTGCAATCTCTGGTCAGTTGTGCAAAAAGCAGCGCTAACTGAAAAAAACTGTCAGGAGACACAACAGCATTTGGATCTCAGTGAATTTTATTTGGGAAACAAAAGCAAAATTTTATGTGGGATATTGATTCTTGATGTGCTCAGGAAACTTTCTCCTTCTCTCCAACGAACCAGATCATAATCAGCTGTGGGGTCCCCTCAGAAGGTTTGCACGCCGTTTTCATCAGGTCTGTCCTGTCCGCCATGCGGGTTTTGGAACAGGCCGTCACTGGTCTGAGGTGGACCTTTACCGTATGAACCAGCGTTTGGAGATGCAGAGGAAAGAAAGGAAGCGACAGAATATGTGGAGCATTCGTTGTTAGGGAAGGACTGGGGGCAGTTAAAGGTATTTGGGAAGATCCTTCTCCACCACCTGGAAACAAAGACAGAGTGAAAGGTGATCTGCATGAATAATCAGCCTGAATGGTAGAGGTGTAACAACACATCAATGACTGATAAATTAATTAGATTATTAACATACTAATTAATGCAACACATACGCCTTTATTTTGAAATTCACAAGCCACCACACGTAAATCAGGTTATTTATTGTCATTGTTTTTTCATAAGTAAATAAATGCTACCTTTGATTTAAATGGCTGATGCCTGTAAGAGTCAAATTATATTTCAGCTGTTTTACTTTAGTTGATATCAATATAAATACATTTGCTAGAAGACAGAGGATATGGCCTCATATTGACCACAGACCAGAGTACTGAATGGAAATCCTACCATGACTGACATCATCATCCACATAAATTAATATATCATTGTGTCATGATAAAGGTGGAGATTTTATATTCTGCACACTGACTCCCACTTAACGAGTGACACAAACTGATCATCTTTCTGTTGTTTTTCCCTACAGAGCCGTAAATAAAAGCGTATCAATCGGTCTGTTACGGCTCAGAGAGGAAAGGTTTTTATACGTACACTCGGATCATCCAGGGGTCCATATCTTTTCATCACCTGCCCCTCTCTGTTGATCAAAAACTAGATAGAAAACAAAAAAAACAAAACCCAAATGAACTAAAGCTTCTCCAGTTAATGTTAGAGTTTTTTTATTGATCCTTTAATAAAACAAGAAAGGTCTAAATGCGTAGATGCATTTACCTTGGTGAAATTCCACTTTATGCTACTGCAGGAGTGAAAGAAAAAAAGTGTGTTAGAAAAAAGTAGTTAGTGTAAGTCAATGGGCTCCAGGCCTTATAGCTCAAAATATGAGTTTAGTATTTATATAAACGTACTTTCCAAAGGTTCCCTTCCCATTGGGCTGCTCCTTCATCCACTTCCACAGCGGGTGAGCATTCTCGCCGTTCACCTCGATCTTACTGAACATGTCAAACTGGGCATCATAGGACTCAGCAAAACGCTTGATCTGAGTCTCATTGCCCGGCTCCTGATGACAGAAACAAGAAGGTCAAACTACAGAGGCACCACAGAAAGGACTTATGGTCTTTCACAACTAGAAATAGTTAACCAACTGTGAAGTACGGTGGTGGTGGAGTCATGCTGAAGGTCTGTTTCACAGCAAAGTGAAAGGCTCATCATTACATTGTTTAACTTCAAATCAACAGCTAGATGGTAAAAGCTTTAAAACGACGGTGCGATGCAGCTATCGTTGTGATATTGATGCCAAACGCATCTAAACTGCTTTGGGATGGCTAACATGCTAACTTCAAGCTTCTAGTAACCCTGTAGGGCCAGGGCCCCTCTGTAGATCAGGTCCTGGCCCCTGTTATGGCCCCTTTACTAACAACATACACTGCAAACAAAACTGAAATCCAAGTCAGTTTTTCTTGAATTAACTGTATTTTCCTATGATATGTGCAAAAAGATAAAACAATTAGCCAATGAAATAAGATGATTTACATTTAAAATAAGATCAAAACAACACATTAAGAACATTTTCACCTCTTTAGATCAGTGTTTGATCGGTGTAATACTAATTAAATTTCTTCTGATGAAAAAAAGCTCACAGATGAAATTATAACCAATTCGTCACTTAGACCTATTTAATATTTTACTGTAACAATTTAATTAAGAAATAATTTAAAAATTAGTCAGCATTGGGCTTCGGCTGTATTAATATTGGATCACAGTTTTCATCTGTTAGATCAGGGGTCTGTAACCTCGGATTTGTGTCTCACCTAAAATACTAAACAATGTCCTCTTACCTTGTTTGTTTTATTTCTTTGTTAGGTTTGTTAACGTTTTTTTATCTGCCGCCATGAAAAAATATTCATCTAGAACCTCCACTGAAAAAATTCTGATAAAAAGGAAGGCTGGACTTCGAAATCTAGAAATAAGTAAAAATGTTTTAAATTAAGACAATTTACCCTTAATTTGAGTAGGTATATAAAATTATCTGCCAATGGAATTAGTATATTTACTCTTAAAATAAGATAATTAGATAATATGTACTTGAAATAAGACAATGCAATTTGCTTTTCTTATTTTAAATGCATATTATCTTGTTCCATTGGCAAAGTGTCTCACTTACCTCCTCAGTTTAGGAAAAAATGCACTTATTTCAAGATAAAATGTATAATTAGATTTCTATTTTTTGCAGTTTGAGTATCCAAAATGATGCCACATGCTTGATTATGAGCAAAAAGCATGAAGTATTTATATACATTGCACTCAAAAGTAAGACTTTTTTTTTGTTTAAATGTAAATCATCTTACTTAATTGGAAAATTGTATAAAAACACACATTTCAAAAAATACTGACTTACTTATACTATATACATATTTTTTGTCTGCCGCATACAGTCTAGTCATACAGCAAAAAAACATGACTTTCTCTTCTTGAGCGGATTCTGGACAAACGTTTCAAATCAACTTCTCTATATATCTCTAAACTACATTGAGCTTTAAAAAGCAGGCAGGTTGTTGATTATCCTGCTGCCTGACAGCGAATGCTCCAAATGCAACAAAAAGATGTAACTGATAACAGGCAGCACTGTCCCAAACAAGAAAACGTATATTTCCAGGCATGTCAAAAGTATTAATGTTTATTACTCAAGTAGAAGTATAAATCCTACTTTTTTTACAACACTTTTGTAGAAGTGAAGAAGAAGAAATTAAGTTTTTAACTCAAGTAAAACTGTAAAAGTACCATTTTTAAAACTACTTAAAGGATAAAAGTAAAAGTAATGCAAGAAAAAAGTTAGGACGGATACTTTAAACCTCATACTTATACTGGTTACTGCACAACACTGTTAAAGGATCACCGTCTATAATTCTGGATGATAACCAGAGATGGCAAAAGTACTCACTCTCCGTACTTGAGTAAAAGTACAGATACTTGTGTTAAAAAATACTCTGGTAAAAGTGGAAGTACTGATTAAACTTCTTTACTCAAGTAAAAGTAACAAAGTACAGGCTTGTAAATTTACTTAAAGTATAAAAGTAAAAGTAGAAACCACTTTTTTCATGCCGTTGCCTACATTTTAAATGGATGTCTGCCAATAGGACTAGATCTCCGTTGTGTTCATTTTCAATCATCTCGTCGTCCATACTACTATGCTAACGCCACCGCCACCAAGCTGCAATGATTCGCCGCCAATAAATACCGCCAAATCTGTCGATTCATCTTGTAGTGGTGCGTCAAATGCAACGTAGATTCCCATCCAATTAGATTGAATTTGGTATTGATGACATGAAAAATAATAACGGTAACTCCATTGAAATGATTCAAAACTAGTAAGTAACTAGTAAGTAACGAGCCAATTTTTTAAAATGTAAGGAGTAGAAAGTACAGATATTTGTGTAAAAATGTAAGGAGTAGAAGTAAAAAGTCGCCATAAAAATAAGTAGTAAAGTAAAGTAAAAATATCAGAAAAATCTACTTGAGTACAGTAACGAAGTATTTGTACTTCGTTACTTCCCATCTCTGATGATAACTTCCTTACACGTAATTTTCTTAGTTTTATAACTAATAGCAGACGTGTCAAATCTAACTTAGCATCATCTTGAAAAATTATTTATTTTTGTTATGTGGTGAAGAACAAGTTGGGGAAGCACTGAGTCCAACCACAAAGAAATTTTTTAATTTTTTAAATACCAATGGGCTGTAATGAAAAATGAGGTTAAATAAAACAAAAATAATGAGTCTATTACTAAACTATAAGGAGTAGAAAGTACAAATTTGTCTAAAAATATATTTACTCCAGTAAAGTATAGATAGACTAAATGTCTACTTACGTAAGGTAACTAAGTATTTGTACTTTGTTACTTGAAACCTCTGTGTACTTCTAAAACTATGTGATTTGATAAAGTACGATTTGAGCAAATATAAACGTACCTGATTCCCAAACTGGTTGGAGGGGAAGGCAAGGATGCGTAAACCTCTCTCAGCGTACTTAGCGTGCATCTTAGCAAACTGAGAGTAGTTTACAGGAGTTTTACCTCATTTAGAGGCAACGTTGGTGATGATGACAACATAACCCCTGAAAGGAATTAACACAAAAAAAAAACATTAAAATGACGGATGATCGCAGTAAAGTAAAAATAATCTCCATCAGACTGACCTGTACTTCTCAAGGGAGATCACGTTACCATCGATGTCAGTGACATTAAAGTCATAAATTGATGTAGCTCTCTGCCAATCCTCTGCAGGCGTCGACTGTTAGAGATAACAGAGGTTAGACTTTTAGAAGAGAAATATTAGCTCCTCTAGTAAAACATAGTTATATAAATATAATCCACCATATATTTAGCAATGAAACAAATCTGTTTATAAAATTAAAAACAAATAAGCACATGTATTAATAAAAAATCCAAATGAGATCCAGCCCTAATTTGACAGCGTCTCACCATCGCCTGCAGCAGGACAGAGAGCAGCACTGTGCACCCTATGAGGCGCATGGCTGCCTCTCACTTTGCTCCTCTGAAGACGGAGAAAACAATCACTCCTCTAAACCTCTTGCTCACAACTGAGAGAGCACCCACTGGGGTGCCTGCAGTCTATCAAGGGGGTGGGACCAAATTCACAGAAATGATAGGCTTGGCCCCCTTGGTTCTAAACAAATAAATCCAGATGAAAAAGCGCTTGTCCTGCAGTCCGGAGTTCAAAGCCTTTTGATAATCTTAGGAAAAAAACAAACCAAAGCTGCAGGAAGCCGGAGCAAAGTGCAACGGCCTGACCAAACACGTAAACTCATTGTGTAATGTGATTAAATTAATAATCCAGTTCAGTTTGGAACCAATCAAGTTTAGAACACAGATGCAGGTTGAAGTACATCTGAGTGAAAAGCTTAAAAACAAACAAATCCTGATCCTAGACAACAAGAAGGGTCTGTGTTTTTCTGGATGGTTTCTGAAAAGTGTTGTATAAGCTGATGGGGGGGGCTATTTCACACTGTGCTCTTTAGATTTAGACAGATAATAATATCCTGTTGTTTTTGTTATAGAAAAATTATAAAATTACCAAAAAAGAAAAATACAGTTATACAGAAGAGTGTAGTATAAAAGCAAACTTTATTAAAGGCTTACATGTTGGCCTTCTCATCTATTATCTCATTACAGCCAACTTTTCTGCTAAAAAAGAGCTTTTCTTGTAGATGCAACCAATCGCTTTACTTTGCTTTAACAAAGGCTATCCGTCTTCTGTCAAACACTTTGGCCGTACGCCAATATTGGTCTCGCTGACCTTCCTCCACATATTCTGGGTCCCCTGCTTTACTTATAGTGACCCTGCCTTTTTGTGGATTTCGTGCACCAGCTGACCCTCCCCTCTAAGATGAGGATCTCTGCAGCTCATCTAAAGCCTCTTCTTCTTCTTATGTGGTTATATGGCGGTTGGCAAACTTGTGAGAAGTGCATTACCGGCACCAACTGATATGGAGTAAAGCAAGGAAACAGGAAACAATTCACCCCAGAAACAAAACAAACAAACAAAAACTAACAAAAAAACCCTGTGTAACTTAACCCAACATAATAAATACTAAGTCACATTTGCCCTTATAATTTTTATTTATCTTTAAGTCATTGTCATTCTGCTACTGTAGTTTCTGATGGTCCTATTGGTTTTCCCATCATGCTTTCAGCCATTTCCCAGTTTAAATCTTTCACTTCCAGATATTTTTCTGCAGCCTTCACTATTATTTTGATTTTTTCTGGGTTTTTTTGTCGTCTGTGCAGTACAATTGATCACTTCGACCATGAATAGAACAAAATCTTTCTTTTTAAAAATTAGTGAGTCTTCTTCAATTTTGGGACATTTCTCCAGAGGAGAATTTGCCATGTGCTGAACTGTTGGTTTGGGTTTTTCTAACTGAGATGGGATCCTTTTTGCAGCTTCAGCGTAAGTAATTCCAAGCTCAAATTTCAATTTTTTTATGTCCTCAGACCTTTTGCTATGTTCTCCTGCACACCTTCCACATATCTGTTTTTCCCATCCAGAGCCTCATGGTTCATTTGCTGATTAAAACTCACTGGTTGGTAGCAAGGTTTAGATGATAGCCCCAAGTTAGGCTTCCTTTTTTTTATGAAGATCAGGGTTGTTCAAAGCTTGGGATAATGCCTCGATGTCTGGATTTTATGTATTAAAAAAGATATTTTACATCCAGATATGTGTGATCAGACATATATGTATAAATAAATGAATGGGTATAAATAGCCTAATTATTTTAATGAAGTCCTATGATTAAGTTATAGAACTTGAAAAGATGTATGCTGCTGTGTTTAAAGATGATATGCTTATCAGCTGATGGCAGCTACAGACAGTTGATGACGTAGAGAAACTGAGTGTCCTGATCTATTATCCTGCTACTGTGGATATTTGTCCAGGTCAGTGCAAACTGATCAGAGTGGCGCAGCTGGAGGGACATCACAGGCTAGAAACGGTGCAGGGGCCAAAGCAATGCCAGGGGGCGTTAATCAAAGCACAATAACACGAGAGCGACACTGGAAACAAATCTGCTGTTACAGCTGGCAGGTTGTTCACTGTTACAAAACGTGAGGAAATCTCAGGAGCGCACAAAATACAGACCAAGGATCAGAGTTTTACATTACCGTGGAGGATAAAACAAAGTAGAGTATCAGCGCCAGTAGAGACCCGCTGCTCACTAAAGTTCCTACTGTCAAAATAACATATAAGGGCCTCATTTTAGGCGCTTTTATATAGATGTGGGTCCATGTCCGCCGCAGCTGCCAGGCTCCGCCCTGCAGAGTCATGTTGTGAAACGACCGCAAGGGGGCGGAGCTACAGTTTACTAATCCACATAAACTAGAGAAAGAATCTGAAGTCAGGTACACTGGATAAAAACAATATAAAAAACAGAAACATGCAAAAAAGGATAAGAGAGTTCACTTTAAAAGCAAATCCAAGGCTGTAAAAAAAAAAATAATAAAAAAATAAAAAAATATAGTGCATTATCAAAGCACAATAAAAGCAGTATAGATAAAAGCAGAATACTTTGAAAACAATTATTAAAATGATTGATTTACAGTACTAAGCCAAATTCAATCTAATAAAATTGTTTGGTGTATTTTAGAGCTGAAATACGACTGTATATATACGACTGTAGATTTTTTGATTTACAGTTAATTTATTTCTCTGTGATTCTTTTTAAATAAAATAAATATTAACGTATTTACGTAAACATAAACTTTAACGTTTCCTTAGTAAAAAAACTTAAGAGATATAGCTTCCTGTTGGGGATTTAAACATGAGCTTGCCACTCACAGTATGGTGGCTTTATTAACCTATTATTCCGCTGCTGCCTTGTGACGCCATCAGCCTGCGCTGGTGAAGGAAAGCGTGCGTCGCGCTGTCGAAAAGAAGGAGCAACATTGATATATCTATTAAAAAACTGAAAAGTTTGTGTTTATTTTGCTATATTTGGTTATTTGAGACAACATGGATGATGAGGAGGAAACTTACAGGCTGTGGAAGATCCGTAAAACCATCATGCAGGTTCGTTAGATCTGAAAGTTATCTTCCTTAGCATGTTAGCTTGTTTCTATGCAGAGCTCCACTCCGTGGTTTGGAAACCATAACATTTGACTGAGTTAGATGCGTCTATTTTTATATTTTGAATCATTTTAGTTTATTAGAGTAGCAGCCTAACGATGAAACACACCGTCAATAAAAAGTTTTCTACAAAAACTGTATATTTAATTTCAATATGAGACAAACATTGTTCCTGCAATGTGCCAGCACTGTTATTATTTTCATAGCCATTATAAGTCAGAGATAAAACCAAAGTCTAGTTGTTAGACTGGAGCAGCCCAATTATTAATGTTATTAATCCAGTTATTAATGATTCCCTCCACAGCTGTGCCATGATCGAGGCTATCTGGTGACACAAGACGAGTTGGATCAGACCCTGGATGAGTTCAAGAGTCAGTTTGGAGACAAACCCAGCGAAGGCCGTCCCAGACGCACTGACCTTACTGTCCTAGTGGCACATAATGATGATCCCACAGACCAGATGTTTGTTTTCTTTCCTGGTGAGACTTTCCTCTAGGATTCAGTCTTTAAATAGCTGTGTTTAAAGGTTATTTTTATTCTTTTTCTCTTAATCTGAGTCTGTTTTTTCTAAATGATCATGCTTGATGCTAGAACTAGTAGAAGAATTTTTTGGATGATTTTTGGTTCCTAGCGGCAGCATTAAGACAATTTATTTCCCCTCACTAGAGATAAATATACTGTAACCCTTTAGGTAAAATTATTTCAGAATAAGATAATAATTTGCAGAAGGATAAAGATATATTGCTTATATATTAGAATCACATTAAAACAACAAAGTATTAGGGCCAGGCTAGAGATTATGATTATTATTGTTATTTATAATACGAGAATAAAATCATAACATTATAAAAAATAATGTTATAACATTATAAAATTCCTAGTTTGTGAACTCCTTCACTAACAATGGAAATAAACCTGATTCTGATTAAAGTTGTTATGTAACAATAAAGTGTCAACATTAGGAGAATAAATATTACACAAATAAAATTGTAGCATTACAAGAATAAAGTCGTAAATCTACAAGAATAAATTCATAAAATTAAGAGAATTAAGTCATATTTTATGTAAACTCCTGCAAGAAGCACTTTCTTCCGTAAAATGAGGAATGTTGAGCATCTTGTGAAGTTATATTTTGGCATCAGTTTGAAAAATAAGGAAATATGAAGTTTTTAGCGCAGCAGTATAAAATATTTTCAGTATCAGAAGTTTGAAATGATTGTGCAAATGAAGCTTCTTTCTGAAACGTGTTGAGTTATGACTTCATTCTCATTATTTTCAGCTTTATTCTCGTGATTTTATGACTTGAATTTCGTAATATTACAATTTTGTTCTTGTAAAAGGACTTTATTCTGATTATGTTGCGACTTTACTCTCGTAATATTACGACTTTATTCTCATAATTTTATGACTTTATTCTTGTATTTAAAAGTAAACATAAATCTCTAACCTGGCCCTAATATTTCATTAGACATTAAACATTTTTTTTTATATCAATTGTATTGAGAATGAAAACGTTGCATTCAAGTCCTATAATTAACTTTTAAGGTTTTTTTTTAATTGTACAATACTTATTTCTTTCTTTCCAATCTAATAATTGCTTAAGGAATAAAAACTCTGTTTTTTAGTTCATGAACACTTTATCAGCATGTGTTTAGTGAATAAATAAAAATGGATCAAAGTTAGGTGTATATATATTCTTTGATCCATAAATGAGGATTTTTCTAATATTAATTTTGGTATAAATTTTTGGTCAAACAAGCTGAACCAATGTTTTCATTCTTCAGGGGTTCCCAAACAGCATTAGCTATTTGTTGGGGAATCCATTTGCAATCTAAAAGACGATGCTACGAAATATGGAAAGAAACTTTTATTCCCATTCTTGTTGCTTAGCATAGATGTATTTACAAACATATTTTAATTTAGTATCTTTCGATAAATGATTAATGATGGTAACAACAGAACAAAACCAGCTAAACCACTGAAACATGTTTGTGCAGTGCTTTATGTTTTCCATGTCACTATCCTCAATCGGACTGGTGTTTTGCTTTGATTACTGTAGATTTAAAAAGTCCAACTCACACATGTATATTACTACAAAAGGGAAAAGTGAGCCAAGGTGGGAGACACACTGAGATGGGGGACCCCCAAAGTTTAATTTTAAGTCCCCAATGGTGTTTCATGTTAAAATTATATATTATTACAGGTTATAGTTTAGTAATGATTAAAAATGTATTCTATGTTCATGAAAAAATGTTTTGGCATTTTTTTTTTCTTAATTTTCTGAGCCTCCTTCATTTGCCCCGTCAGACAAATGAACAGCAATTAGATTCAAGAGGAAAACTACAAACCGGTATCTTCCAGATAAAACTTGCTTAAAGCGTTTTTTTTTTTTCTTTTTTTTTTTTTTACAATGTCCTGTCTGGCAATGTGGCAATAAGAATAAGTGTCTTGATGCCAAAAAGAGCCCAACAGATTTTACTTTCACAAGTGGAGCAGTACAGCAATTGCCATATTGCTCCACTTGTTTCATGCATATAAATTGCTTTATTATAATTATGCAGGGAGTTTTACAGTTCATATGGACACTGCAATGTAAATAGAGCAGAAAAACAGAAGAAGAAAAAGAAGAAAAAAAGAGAAAAGATGAAAGAAAGAAGAGATAGAAAGGAGACAATGACAAAACATTTACAGTCTGCTTCATCACCTGTAACGAGATGCAAAAAGAACAGCACAACCGAGAGACATGGTACGAGATATACCATGAAGCAACACCTTGAAACTATCGCTGAAGTAATATTATTTAGTTTGACATGTACTCTGTTACCTTAAAGTGTATTTTTAAAAAATAGACAAAAAAACCCAACTCAATAAATTGAAGTAAAGTTCTATCCTTTAAGGATGTGTAGAGTCATATGTTGTCTTCAACAGATCGGGAAAAAAAAATCTTAACAAGCCCGATGCATGAGATGAGATATTAGGTCCTTTAGTCGACTAAGTTACTGTTTGCAAGTTTTTTCTAACAGATGTGTGAA
This sequence comes from Cyprinodon variegatus, assembly GCF_000732505.1. NCBI lineage: Eukaryota > Metazoa > Chordata > Actinopteri > Cyprinodontiformes > Cyprinodontidae > Cyprinodon > Cyprinodon variegatus. Next base: position 363,213 of record NW_015150988.1, on the reverse strand, counting down.
AAAACACCCTTAGGTTATGTGTCTAAAGGACCAGTCTGTTATGCTTAAAATAGTGTCCTCTTTTACTGAGAGATCAAACACCTTTTTGATTTAAATAATCATAGGTTTACCATAGATAGGCTGTATTCTACAGAAAATACTTGGCTTTAAAAAAGCCCTAAAATGAGGAAAAATGTAAAAGGTCTATGAGAAAGATTATGTACCTTCATTAGAAATAAGTCACAGAGCGGTATTATTGCTTTATTTGAGTCAAGTTTGTTTGATCTGATGGGTGGAAATAAAAGTGAATGAAGTCATCATTGGTGAACTGTAAAGTGCCTTGAGATGAGATGTTTAATGAATTGGTGCTATAGAATTAAACTGAACGGAATTGAATTGTCCTCCCCTCCAGAGGAACCAAAGGTGGGGATTAAAACGATCAAAATGTACTGCCAGAGGATGCAGGAAGAGAACATCACTAGAGCCATTATTGTTGTTCAAATGGGCATGACGCCGTCAGCCAAGCAGGTAAACGCATTTACATTATTTGGATCCGCTTTGCATGTTGAAAAAATGTTTGGAAACGTAACAGTCCTGGAAGTTATCTAAACATTGCAATTGAAACGTGTTACAGTCTCTGGTGGACATGGCACCCAAGTACATACTGGAGCAGTTTCTGCAGCAGGAGCTGCTTATAAACATCACTGAACACGAGGTGAACACCAATCAGTTTGTTTTACCATGCACCAAATAATGATCCACTGTTTCAGTTCTGCATCTACTTGATTTTCAGCTTGTTCCTGAACACATCGTCATGACAAAAGAGGAAGTGACCGAACTTCTGGCAAGATAGTATCCTTTTTGTTTCTGCAGCAAAGCTCAGAGATGTTTCTTGTATCAAGCTTCTTTTACGACCATGCTTTTTTTTTCTTAACATGTTTACTTCAGTAAATTAAAGGAGAGCCAGTTACCAAGGATACAGGCTGGAGACCCTGTGGCTCGCTACTTTGGACTAAAGAGAGGACAGGTAAATCGGACTGATAATTCATTGGCCTGATGTAATAAATACGAGCCTGAGAGAAATATTGACATTTTAAACGGGTCAAACGTCTTTAGCCTCTCAAAACCCAGCTGCTCGCCGGCTACCCGTTTTACTAATAACTGGGAATGCATGAAAATTCCACTGGTAAAATGTTTACCAATATAGCTGTTAGACATCATTGGAAAGCTTAAATTCCCCACAATTCAACCACCTAGTTCATTTTATGGACATAACGAACACCAAAGCATAATTAACAGATATAGCAGCATGACAAAATATACCAAAACAAAGAACAACAACAAGCAGGCATGTCTTTATTACTGCTGTTCAAAAAAGACTGATTTTCGAGCATAAAAAAACAACTTTGAGTCATGTTTGAACTGATGCAGATTGGGTGTTTTATTCACCCATACATCTTCATCTACATATTCAGAAAGTAGAAGGTGTTAGATTTCAAATAACGTATCACACGTTTAATTTGGGCTTACAGTTCATCAGTTATTTGCTTTTCCATTTGGGTATGCAAAATAGGCGATTTTGGATTTCCCAAAAAGAAAAATTTGTTTTTATAGATGCAGCTCAGATTAAAACAAAAAAACCCCACAGATGCGCATCATTGCTGCACTTTAAAGGGAACCCTTTGTCCAAACTAACTCTGCCAGTTCCTTTTACTGCTGTCTAATTTGAATACTTGGATCTCTCACCATCACTGCTGTAAGGCTGTAAAAACCATTTCAGATGTTTTTTTTCTTTCCAGGTTGTTAAAATCATCAGACCCAGTGAAACAGCAGGAAGGTACATCACCTACAGGCTGGTCCAGTGACGGAAAGGTACGTTAGCTTTTAAATAGTGTTGCACCGATGCCATTTTTTTGGCCCTGATACCTAGCTGTGCAGTATCCGCCCATACCGATACCATCTGTTTGAAATTGATGTGTATATGAAGAACTGCATTCTACCTGGATGTAAAATAATTGCCATCATGGCAATGTTTGATCAGGTTTGAGGTATTGAAACTGCCTGGTTTCACTCCACCTCTCTTTCATGCAAATCGTGCATTTAGCCAACGTACTCGCCGGCGTTTCTGTGACTAAATACTTCCTCACCACAGACATTTTCTAATCCTGGTTGGTTTTCCCACCGCATGAAAAAGCTGCCCAGTCATTGGTTAAGAGCAGCTATTGGCCCGCTCTCATTGGTCTGGAGCTCATAGCGAAAGTTAACACTGAGTGTCGGGAGAGAGAAGGCTCTTCGTTCAAGTGAAATACAAACATCAGAATGGTGTCGTTGCCCTATTAGTTGGTTCTCGCCGATGCCAATATTTTAGTGCTGGATCGGGGTCCCGCCTGATACTGGAATCGGTGCAACACTACTTTTAAATAAACTTGTACTTATATATATATATTCTTCTAATTTGTCTAAAACTCTTGCAGAATCTAAATGGATTTTTTTCTGTCTTCTGTCCTAGATCACCTGACTCGACTTTCAGAGACCATGAAGTCCATTTTTTACTTGTGTGGAAAATCTTTGCTTTTTAACTTCAAGATTCCATTATTTACTGTTTTTCTTTTTGTAAAATAAAGTCAAAATTTAACCTGATCTACTTTATTTTATTTAAAAAGCTGCCTAAAGCACAATTCATTCAGCTGTGAAGGATGTAAGAGCTTACCTTCTTTTTCCTTTTGAAGGGCATGCTGCTGCTGCGGCTGCATGAAGCTTCTAATGCTCTATTTTTTACGTTGCGTTTTGCATGCTAGTACTTCCTCCTCTACGCTCATCACCATAGCAACATCATAGTGGCAGAAATCTACACTCTTCCTGCTCTGCATCGGCTCTTTATTCCACTTTTGGACAATAACGCACAACAGAAATACTAATCAGTAAAGTTATAAGATAAAATCAATCTTTATTAAAATAGGTCAGACATGACAGTTGAGACAGGAAACATTCATAAGAAACTGCTTAAGTTTAAAATTTCACAGCTCTTTAAAAAGCAAACTGCTTGAAATGTTTGGACTTTATACACTTTGATCCAAGTAAAAACTGAAAATAAGTACAAGTATAGTCAAAGTGAATTAACCAGAAAGCGTAGAGACGTTTCTATGCAGGATCATGACCTCAATATATAAGCAGATTAAAAACTCAGTTCTTGACTTTAATGAATAAAACCTCATTTATTTATTTGTAACTCCACATTCTGCTGATTTAACTTAAAATCCTGAGATCAGACAAACTCGGGCTCCGTGTCTCGGCTTCTGGTCAGGGGCAGATTCTTCCCACACAGACGGGCCAGTGGGACCCTCGCTGCAGGAGAGCCAGGCTGGTTGTTGTTGGACTGGTTCACATTTAGCTCGGCCAGTGAGGTCGTCACTTCCTGCTCCGCTACGTCCCCCTCGTCATCTGGAGGCCTGCTGTCCGGCAGATCGGGGGGGTCTCCTCCCTCAGAGGTGTCCTGGTCCTGTTCTGCCTCCTGCTCCGGGTCGGTGTGGGCGGCAGAGTGACCGGACAGGTCCATGCTGTCCCTGTTACTCAGCTGGTCGTCGTCCATGCTGAGCTCGCTCTCCTGCTTCACCAGCCTGCTGGATCTGCGGCTGCTCTCGTCCAGCTCTGAGTCGGAGTCGGGGAGCTGCTCGCTGGAGCCCAGAGATCCCAAAGAACTTCCTAGAAACAAATTAAAAACAAAATAGTTTCTTTAACCCTAAAATTCCAGGTTGCTCAAAGACGATACCAACAGGTGTCAAGAAACAAAGTACAAATACTTCGTTACCATACTTAAGTAGACTAATTATTTTTGGACAACTTTTTACTTCTATTGCTTACATTTTAAAAACGGACTCATTAGATTTGTTTCATTTCAGCTCCATTTAATTTTGGCCTGTTGGTATTTAGAAACAATAAAAACCATCTAAATTATTTATTTCATCCATAATAATTGCTTTGCGGTTGGTCTCGCTGCTGCCCCAACTTGTTGTTCACCACATACCAAAATAAATAGTTTTTTCAAGATGCAAAGTTAAATCTGTCACTGTTACCATAAATTATAAAACTAAGAAAATGAAGTCTAAGGAAGTTGTCATCCAGAATTGTAGAAAAGTGTTCATTTAATAGAGTGCAGTAAAACTTATGTCCTTATTTCTTCCTGCATTACTTTTAGTTTTATACTTTTAAGCAGTTTTAAAAAGTGTTTTTTAAATAAAAAAAAAGAAAAAAAAGGAGTCTAACCTGATAAATAAACATGAATACTTTTGACACCTCTGGCCTTCACTCACCACAGCCTTCCTCCTGCTTGTCAGAGTCCGGTTTGTTCTGCTCCTCTTTGCATTCGGTCTCCTCTCCGTCTCCGGGGCTTCCCGTCTTTTCATTGGAAACATTTTCCTGCTTGATTAAAAACGTGAAAAACATTAAAGCAAGCTGGATATTTTCATATTGATCAAAACAGAAAATTACCAAAAAGATTAATATAAAGGACCCAAGAAACCACACAGGGAGTCATTCAATTTATATAATGAAATTACCTAGTGTACATAAATAAAATAGTTATTCCTGCATGATTTATAAGGGAAGTGTTATGGCCGTCCATTATGTAATGGACCATAACTAAAGTGAATGGAAAGCTTTTCAGAATATTCTGAATAGAGTTCAGTTCATCAGTGTTCACAGCCTAACCGGCTCAGTCACTTTGGTGCTGTGACTCCTAGAAGTCTTTAAAAGGGTTAATATAAAAGCCTTTATCTCATTCTGTGGAAATCTGCTCCTTTTAGGTCAGATTGAATGAAGAACGTTGAAAAACAACCATTAAATCTTCCCTCATATTCTAACTGATTCAGATCTGGACTTTGGGTCTTTTTTTTAAACACAAATCTGGTTTGAACCAGTTTATTCAGTTTTATCTTCTGTAGACTTCTGTCATCCTTATATTAGCTCTAATGACCTCCTGTCCATGTCCCTGTTTACTCCCTCTCCCTGCAGTAAAGAATTCCCACAGCATGGTGCTTCCACCACTGTGTTCCACATAAAGGGGTAACTTTCTGCTACAGTTCAGAAAATGTGTACATTTCTTTTCAGACATATTTTTTGTACAAGACGCTGTTGATCTGACTGCATTTTAATGAGAAAATAAATTCTCAGCCCTGCAGAGGAGAGTTTAGAGCCTGAGATCTTAAACTTTCTGACCAAATGAAGGAAGTATTTGCAGCCCCTACCTGCTGCATAGAGCTGGATGTGGAGGGGGTTTCTTTGTTGGTCTGTGAAGTTTTCATCTGGAAAATGGAAGAATAGAACACAACGAGGGCCTCCACGATGCGGGCCTGGTGTGGATAATCTACCAGGGAGGACAGGGATATCGTGGCCCCGGTTGGACGAGGTCGCATCAGGGAGGGCCCAAACACAATACCCAAGTTACTGGGACTCATCTTGTTATCCTCCTCCAGCTCTGCAATCCTACGAGGATAAAACAGAAATGTTAAGCGGGGGCAACTTGTGACCTGAATCGATTCAAGTTATCCCAGCTGACCTTCGAAGATGGCGGATGATGTACCGCAACGTAGCAAAGTTAGGTTTGGGCAGTTCCTTCACAAGATCCCTCAGGCTGTCCACCAAGACAAGGATTTCTGGGTCTGTGCTGGGCCCCAGGTCCACCAGCTCGGGCCCCCTGACCACGGCTGGGGTGGGGCCGCTGGACTCCGCCTCCTCTCCCTCAGGCGTGTCTCCTTCGCTCTGCAGACTTTCCTTGGCCAGACCCATAAGTGTGTTGTAGAGACGGAAAGGCATGATGGGCTCCGGCAGCTGAAAGGAACAGGAAACAGAAGATCCAAATGTAGAAAACAGAAAAAAAGAAACACTAAAAAAATGCAATTTAGCTTCTATCCAAGCTCCCCCAGTTTTAGTCCTCATCTCATTTACTGATTTGTTATCCAACAGATAATTATACATACATTAAAGTTTAGCTTCAGACCATAAAAGTTTCATACTCTGACTCATTACTGCTCTTTCAGTAGTAAAATTAAAACCACTTAAGCCTCCAAGTTAGATTTATTAAATTGTTAATTTCTGAAGGCTTTGGCTGCTCAGCACTGCCCCCTGGTGTCCTACTGAGGAACTGGCCCAACACAAAATCCAACTTTTCCTTATTAAGGGCTGCAACTATTAATTATTTTTTCAATTAATCGACTAATAATCAGATAGCCAAAGATTCCTTAAGGACTTTTTATAAAATCGAACCTGAAGAAACTAAAACTTTCCTACTTCAGTTGTTCTGCATCAAGCATATTGACAGACGGAAAATTTTTTTTTGTTTTGTTTTAAATCTTAAAAACAAAATATTTCATATTTTTTACAATTTTGATTTTAGTGCTCTAAGACACGTTTTACAGTCTCTACACTCCATTTAACGATTAATCGATAACTCGATTAGTTGCTGCCTATTTAAATACTTGGTTAAATGCGATTAATCCGATTCATTTTTTCAGCCCTAGTTGCAAAGAAACAGGAAGATCTGTGAAACTTATTTAGATCAAATTGAGCAGTTTGTATCCTGACTATGCAGATGTTCCCTGACCTGAAAGTCTTGGATCTACACCAACTCTGCTTGTTTTCCTTTCATTACATTTTAAACTGGTTAATAACTCCGTAATAAAATGTTTAATCACACTGACGTGACTCAAAAATAAATAAGTAATAATAACTGAATAATCCCTGTATGGATTCTATGCTCTGGTATTTAAGCAGTGACAGAATTCAAAGACCAGGAGGCATAATTTAGCATCGACACTCCGTTCTTCTTTAAAGACCCAACAATGGCCTTCAATAGGGTACTTTGGTACCTGTCTGAGGTAAAGCTTGAGGACGTTGCTGATGTCATGCGGTGAACACTGAGACAGCTCCACCAGCTCCTTGCCGTTCTCAAAGGCCTGACAGAGTTTCTCCACGCGTGTTTTCACGCCATTCACCCTATAGATGCCCTGTAAAGAGGAAGCAGCGTTTCCAACCAGAGGCTCCAACACCGACTCAAACATCTAAATCAGTGCCGCCTCACCTTCATCTTCAGTGCACGTCTCTCTATCTCAGAGATGCACTTTGTGATGATGAAGGGGATTCCATCGCTGGCGCAGCTCGCTACCTGGGTGAAATCCCTGCCGAACAGCTGTAGGCGGCCCTGCAGCTTCTTATGGCCACACTGGATGGCGAGGGTCTCCAGGCAGCGCTTATGACATGCCAGGAAACACTGGGGGAGAAGAGGAAAACCATTTATCCAGATGTTTTCCATTAGGACGGCACCCAGTCATTGCTACTTCCTCAAAATCAGTTTCTGGTAAATTATTTGTTATCAGCCTTGAAAATGTGCAAAAGAAAAAGAAAAAATAGTTTTATTATGAGTCCATCTATTTAGTGGGGAAAAAGACAAACATAAAAAGAAACATATTTTACCATTAATATATTTTCTCATTGCAAACACTCCCTATAAAATACAATATTTAATTTCTATGTTGTGTAAAGTAGGGCTGCAACTAATGATTATTTTGCAAATCGATTAATCTGTCGAATTTTTTCGAATAATAATCGGATAGCATTTACTCAGGAAAAAAACGATCATCACTTGTTCACACTGCCTTCATCCTGTTTTGTTCTCTTGTCTTGTACCGTTATTCTTTTACACATGGTTTTATAAAGTTGGGTTTCATTCGTACCGTTGAATATGATAGTGATGGAAAACCGATGAAAGTTTGCTTGTTTGTTTTAAGAAAACTTGCTGATTAAAGTTAATTCTGAGGAATGGACAGAATGCGTCTTTGTTTTCTCCAAACTTGGGAACTAAGAACCTGTTGGCAAAAGGAAGTTGGACACAGTGTAACAGCAGGTGGAGATATTAGCCTGGCACTGCCGATTTTAACATTTCGATAGCTAAAATCTGGATACTTGGTCTCTAGTGCAACATCTACACCCAGTTTTATTGGCCTGAATTTACCTGAGGTGCGTTTCTCATTTATTGCATAAATGAAATAGTTTTTTTTGTGACTATATATCATGGCAGGAAAGTTAAAACCAGACATGTCACAGCTGTTCGTGTATGCGTTTACAAAAAGCCCCAAAAAACATGAAGTGGACCTGGACGTTGAATGAGGACTTTATATTTAGATCAGATATGAAACCTTTGCTGTCTTCCTGTGGATGTGGACTAGTATTTCAAAATAAATTTTAAAAAGACCAAAGTCTATTAAAAACTTTAGTAATCCGTGACAAACATCCAGGTCGTCTTTTTCTGGCATTAGATCCAACCTCATAAACCTGACAGAAACCAACGGTTTGCTTTTTTTGAGCTGAACGGGTGAAACATTTTACGTTTTTTTTTTTAAACGGTTCTTTTTCCTTTTAATTCCTTTTCCCCTTCCTTTTTTGGGAGGCGTTTTTTTTGGGGGGTTTTTTTTGTTTTTTTTTTTTTTTAAGTTGTTTAACCAGGGGAGGAATATGAAGAAGGTGTCCGCACACATAGGACTGTAATGCTACCTGAACCAGAGCAATGCCTCGCTCATCCTCCTGGTGGCACCATGTTCATGATCTGAATGGTTTTATCTGCTTAAATCAGGCTCTACAGCAGGGATAACTTTGCTTGGCTCAATAATAAATGTATTGTTGCATCTGAAGCTGCTCCATTTCCATTGTGTGAAAACTTTTGCGAGTTTAGCGTTTTGCTGGAGGATCAAATGAGGTTATCCAATAAAGCTACTATGACTCATGGGTTTTAATAACCACTGCATCCTCTGAGGTCGATTTTGACCCACTTTCAGCATTTACAAAGTTTATACAAACATTTTGTTTGCACTATGGCCAAAGCACAAGTGATATGAGCAACAACCCAGGGCCTGGAAGAACTAGGGGCCGGTGGGGGGCCACTAAGGACAATTTGTTTTTGTGTAGGCATTTGATTCACATATAAATACAATAATAAAAAAATATTTCCTGATGAAATTTTTAATTTTTAAATAAATATATCTTGTAAAATTCATCATTTAGAATTGAAAAATGACTGGTTTTGAGGCCCAATTGATACGCAAACATGAAAGGACCAGCCTAAGCTTCATAGACGAACAGTCTGATAGTGATGAGAGCTCACTGGCCTCAAAGATGGAGGACCTTCTAGACGTCCTAAAGCTCAAAATGAGACACGAGTTCTATCCAAATCTTTGCGTAGCTCTAAGGATCGCTGCATGTTCTCTTTCTGTGAATGTTTTAATTAATCTTTAATGGTAGAAGGATGAAGTTGGCAGCAGTGATCATTAGATTTCCTGCAGCGACGTCTTTAATGACTTTGCAAACAGAAAAGCTGGGAAGGACCGGTTTAAAGGAAGAGGAAGACATAAATTAACGATTAGATAAACATAATTTGTTTCAAATAAGGCTTTTAGTATAAAGTTTTAAGAATCAATTATTAAGCTTTGTTTTATTTTCTAACCTTTTATTTCCATTATTCAATAAAATTTAGGATATTTTTCGTATTTGATTTTTACTATGTCTGGTTTTATTTTCTTTTTTATTCAAAGCTATGTTGTGGTTTATTGTTGTTGGACTACTGATTCGTTTTTCAATATTACTTTAAACCATGTGACACTTTTACAGTAAATAAAGTAACAGTGGATCAGGAGTCTGCAACCTATGGCTCTTTAGACGCCTCACTATGGCTCTTCATCGCTCTGATGAAACGATGATGAAGAGCCAGATAATCTTTGGAAAATAGATATACTGAAAAAAAAAAGGGTTGGATTTCCACAATAAATAGAATCTAAATATAACAGAAATATATTTTGGATTTTAATTATTTTTTTATATTTTCCAAAGATTTTAGAAAACTATTAAAAGTTTATTTTCTTTTCACAAAATCTTATATATATATTTATTTTTTTTTAGAAACAGCACAGTGATGATTACAAAACAAAGATAGATATCCCTTTAGATAATGTAAAATGTTCAGCTCTAAACAAGTTTTAGTTGGACTGAATGTAAAAATGGCTCTTTGGACTGTAAATGTTGCAGACCGCTGCACTCGATGAGTCATATAAACACAGAGAAAGAGACTGCAAACCACCCTGCCAGAGCTGCAGGGAGTTCATTGTTTACTGAACTGTTGATTGCAAATAGAGGACATCAAAAGTATATTTTGCTTAGGGTCCCCTGGAGGCTTGGAACCAGGGCTGTAACTAACCATTATTTTGCAAATCGATTAATCTGTCCGTTGTTTTTTTCAATTAATTGATTAATAATCAGATAGCCAAATGTTGCTTAAAGAAGACTTCTTAAAAAATTAAACCAAGTGAAACTTAAAACTTTTCCACTGACAGATGAAAGATATATATATATATATATATATATATATATATATATATTTTTTTTTTATCCTAAATACAAAATGTACATACCGGTATATTATTTAACGATCTTGATATAATCACTGCTCTTAGTGGATTGTTCTGTCAGCTAAAGGCATGTTTAGAATCTCTATACTCCACTTAACGATTAATCGATTACCAAATTAGTTGAAGATAATCAATTAATCAGATTAATTGGATCAGGCCTACTTGGAACCGCCCTGTCTAACACTATATTGCTATCTTGAATGTCTATATTTTTAGGTGAAAAATCAGGAAAATCAGCGTGTTTATTTCAGTGAGAACAGCAAAGTGAGTGAGTTGATTAATGATAATTAAATGATCAATGTAAAGATGTCTGCTATGTTTATAAAGCATAATAATGGACTCACTTCTTCGCACTCGGCCCCCTGGAAATAAACGTAGCTGTCACATTCCCGACACTTGGACGGAGTCCGAAGCTTCTTTAGTTTGTGGGTTTGGGCCGCTTTAGACAAGCCGATGTTCCGGAACGGTCTGGTGGAGACCGCCACCTCTGGATCCATGCCATTAATATCTGCACAGAAGGATCAGACTCCGTTAAGGAGAAACCGGCGTCACACAGGACGGCAGGAAAAAAATGGATTCTCTGTTAAAAACCTACTTGGGGTTTCAAATGATGAAACGTTTCCATCTTTCTCATCAGCCTCCTCATCCGATGACATCGTTCCTGTCGACGACGTTCGAGCCATTTTGGAAATGTCACCTAAAGGTGAAAGGTTCATTGTTTTTATAAGGTGCATGTATTTATCACCAGATGAGCAATATTCATAATGAAATCTTAATTCTTTAGGAAATTAATTTTGTAGTTGCACATCCAACATCATGATTTATCATTTCAAAACAAACCTTTAAAACAATGTTATATTTTCAAAATCAGAGGAACAAGTCTTCATGTTTCTGTCAACGTGTTTACATAACAGATTTCAGACTCACTGGTGCTGGCGGTCGGAGAATCCAGCACCGCGTCTCCCACACTGTCGTTGCTCACGGTGGAACCCCAGGATTTGTGGCCTTGTCCTTTGGAAACGGGAAAACAACAGCATGAGGAAAAAGATCCGAACAGTACCACAGCTCTTTAACCCTTAAAGCAACATCCAGAGTTTTTTCAGGGCGGTTTACTTTTGCGTTGAGCCTCCGTCTCTCCAGCAGTGGGATCCACATTGATGGAAATAACTTCGCTTTGAGTCGAATGCGAATCGGTGTTGAAACTGTCGTTTCTTGGTCTGTGGCCATGGCTGAAATCAGATAATTTGTCTTAGTGTCAGTGGTGGACAAAGTACTCAGGAGTAGTACTTCAATAAAAGTATTAATACTCATAATTAAATCTTCCTCAACTACAAGTAAAAGTTGCTCGCTCATCTATTAGTCAAAAAAAACCTGAAGTACTCACTATTGAAAGTACTTAAGTATTCAAAATTTAAATTTACTAATATCAGTGCAGTTCTGTGTCCTTTTCAGAGTAAATTTAAAGAACCTTGTAACTTTAGGAAACCACTACAAATTCTACACAATCTGAACTTCTGCAAAAAAAGGCTAAAGAAATAAGGACAGTTATTTGGATTATTTCTTATTTAAAAAGAAACCAGGAGTGTCTTGATTTCACTGTGGAATAAAGGTTTAAGGTTGAATCTATCAGCACCAAGAAACCACAACTCATCCTACTGAACAACTTGGCCACATGGAAACAACTAACGCCTTAATTCAATGTATAAACTACAAATAATATCTGGCATGAGTTTCTCATGTGTGGAATGTCATTAAATCTGTAAAACAGTGGCGTCCAGATTCAGTCCTAAAAGCTATCTGCCATGTTTAAACTGCATTTCAAAAGTAACAACGAACTAGAAGCTTCCTAGAAATGTTGTGGAGTTATTAGTAACCCAAAATAAAAAAAATAAAAATACAAAAGTAAAAAGAAGATACTCAGATTTGTACTTAAGTACAATTAACAAGTAAATGTACATAGTTACTTTCCACCACAGCTTAGCGTCTAACCTGATGTCTGTTCCATGAATGTGAAGTCATACCTACAGTGTTCCCTCAATTTTGGTCCCAGTAAAACTAAAGAGTTTATTGTACTTAATTTTAATTGTATATAGAAAAAAGGCAGTTCATCCAAAACAAAAAATACACAGTTAACACCTCTGAACAGCAAAAACGACCTATAAATAAATAAAAATTACTTAAATTAAGTGTATTTACCCTTGATTAGGTAAATAAGATGATCTGCCAATGGAATGATAGTTTTTAATCTTAAAAATAAGGCTGAAACAATTAATCGGACAACTAATTTAGTAATCATTTAATTGTCAAGTTGAGTATAGAGACTCTAAAAATGCGTTTAGCTGACATAGCAACCCACTTATAAAAGTAGCTATACCAAGACTGGGGGAAAAAAAAAAAATTAAACATTTTTCATTTACGATAAAAATATTCTGTCTGTCAATCTACTTTATCCAGAACTCCTCCAGTGGGAAAGGTTTAGTTTCACCTGGGTTAATTTCTTAAAAAGGTCTTCTTTAAGGAACCTTTTACTATCTGATTATTAATTGATAAATCTAAAAGAAGAATTGAAAGATTAATTGATTTGCAAAATAATTGTTATTTGCAGCCCTACTTAAGATAAATAGATAATATGCACTAGAAATAACACAATGCAGTTGTTAATTATTTTATGTGTAAATTATCTTGGTCCATTGGTAAAGTGTCTCACTTAGCTCCTCAAGAAAAAAATGCACTTATTTTAAGGAAAAATGACTTTTTGAAATGTGATAAGGGTGATTTCTGTCTTAACCCCTAGAACCCTGCGGACCCACCGGTGGGTCCAGCTGCTACGTGATCTCGTAATTTTAACAAACCCCCAGTATTGATGTAAAAAACACATTTGGCACAGTTTGGTGACATTTTTGGATAAATGTGCAAAAATGGCCCCTCCGCCTAAGACATTTCTCACTAATACCATTCTAAAATAAATATGATTCATCTGATTGAGTCCAAATTTGGTATATTTTTTACACAACGTTTAGATTTAAAAGTCTGTACTACTTTTTTGTGCTATAAATAATATTTTGGTAGTGTTTTGCAATGTTTATTTCAAAGAAAATTTTGGCGAGGTTCAAAAAATGCAAAATATTTTGTATTTTGTCCCTAATATTTCAGGCAGGGTCAAAGCTACAATGGTGCTGAGACCAGAAAACCATTCTATGACATCTTACCTTTACAGAGGTACCAAAAGTTTCTTCTTAAATCTAATAGCTGTGAGGCTATAAGTTATTTACTTTTGTGTGTTTTGTCAGGCAGAAATTTATTTATACCCCCTGAGGGTGTAAGAGGTTAAACTTTGGTTTGAGAATGCAACTATAATTTGTGGCAAACCTCTGTGTTTTTTGCGAGTGCCGATTAGCTGTACCTTGAAGAGTTGGATGGGGAGTACGTCTCAAATGAGTAGTGGACTACAGGCTGCTCAGGGAGCTGCAGGTCTCGCACATGTGCTGCGTATTGTTGGCCAGGGTCGTAGAGCTTACTGCTCTCGCAGAGAGTCTGGTAGTGGACGGGCAACGCCACCGTCTGCATGTGCATTAGCTGGTAGTAGGATATGGTGGCCTGCAGGATGAAGGTACGGGGGTTAAAGACGTCTATGCAGAGACGGGGAAGGGGATTGGATGAGTGTGTGTGCGTGCTGACCGAGCGGAGCGTCTGGTCGCTCTGTTTGATGACGTCCTGAAGCTGCCGCAGCACCGTCACCTTTGTGTGTTCCAGCTCCAGCTGCTGAGTGGTGGCGTCTGCTATGCATGTTCTGTAGGTGGCCTCCGCCTCCACAGCCTGTGGAACCATGCAAACAAATATTCAATGCATTTGCTTTAGCTTATTTTCTAGGTCTGTCAAATCAACCGGCTCAAGTTAAACATGTTGCACTCGATTTATAATAGCAAGAAAGATATGTGTGAAAAGATTAAGAGAAATGTTTCATGGGTAGGGCAGATGGGGCCAATAAAAATCTTGGGGTGGCCACTGAAACTAAAAGCCATAATTTCAGGGTTTGAATCTACTATTGTGGTAAATAAGCCTGTAAAAATCATAAAGATTTAAAAATCACAAAATAACCCAAGATATGAGTATTACATTGATGGCTATGCATAATGGGATGAAATGCTAAACTGATGCTACTACACTCTACACTGGCGAGTGGGGTGGCCTGGGCATTGCACAGGGTGGCCACCCCCAGGTGGCGCCACTGTGGAGAAGTTGAAATGTTGGTCCAGACCTTGTTACGAGCCTCTTCCTCAGCGCGCTTCTTCTTCTCCACAGACTTTGCAGTGGATCCTCCTCCCTCCTCCTCAGCTTTACAGGCTGCTGTTTTGGCCTTCTCGTACTCCTCGTAGCGGCCAATGTAAGCTTGCTTGGCTCTTCGCAGGTTTGCCTCACATTCAAGCTTACCAAAAAAAAAAAAAAAAAAAAAAAGGATGCATCTGGGTTGCAATTTCCTGCCACAAATCAAAATCAATTGGGTCAATTTGAAAACGCCCTACCAGTTTTCTCTTGGCTCGTATCCAGTTTTCTTTGATTTCCTTCCTCTTCTTCTCGTGCTCCTGCTTGCGCTGCATCAGAGGCTGTGATTGGAAGGCAGCTTATCAGGTGGGATGTCAGGAGGTGGGATCAAAAACGAAAAGCTCTCTGATTCAGAATCTGCGTTTACCTGAACGAAAGTCTGATCGTGCAGAGTCATGTTGGCGTTCTGAAGCCCTACGCTCTGTTCATGGTCCTGCTCCAGGGCCAGAGAGTAGATGGAGAACAGGGGCATGTGGGGCTAAAGGGAGCAACACATCACTGTCAGAAGATCTAAAGAACAAGTCTTTTTATTTGGCATATTTGGAAATCGGATGAGGAGGATTTACGTGTGTTATGCTGTGTTTGCAGGACTGGTATATTTTCTGGAGGCTTTTGGCGAAGTCTGCCTCTGTAAATATAGAGGAGCAAAATCTCTTAGCATTGTGGCTCCCCCTTGTGGTTTTCAAAGGGTGAAACAGTTTAATTCTGCATTTCACACAGGCATAAAATATGTCAAATCACAAACTGTGATACTAACAGCGGTGCAGAAAAATGGAAGAAAGATGATTTGAATCCATATCTCCACTTGTTGCTGCTGGATTTGTTCAGATAGCAGCTCTACAGCTCAGCTTTAGAACTGGACCTTGATTGTTCATTTTATCTTAATTGTTAACGTTAACGCCCTCTTTCACATTCTTTATTTTTAAAGGAAGACCTTTTCCTTCCCCTCACAATCATCTGCCAGATAAAGTCCCCTGAAAGTAGCTGAAACCTTTGGTTGGAAAGTTCAAAATACTCTAACCCTTCCAATAAAAGACTTCAGCAAAGCACCGTGAACCCCAGACAGCCAGAAATAAAGCTTGAAAACCTTTCCTATAAACTTCTACTTAGGATATTTGCCCTCCAATAGCCTTGACTTGACACGTTGCCACTTACCCAATGAGGTTCTCCTTTCCACATAACTTATCAGGTCCTTCATGTACTTGGAAATGGTTTTGGCATAGAGCAGAGCCGAGTCCACCCCTCCCTCACTGCGCTGGAGAATCACATCCACTTCCTCAACTCTGCCTGCAGAACGACACGCAAACATCCGTCAGTCCGTGAAAAATAAATGCAGGTTTTTCCTCCAACTGTGGTCTAATGTAGACTGATATCATTACTGTCCAGTGAAATTTATATTAGCAGATCAACTGCTGAACAGCAGAAAACTGAATAAAGAGAGATTACTTTGGTTGAATTAGAGATAATCTGTTAAATTTATTGGGTGCAGAAATGAAAACATAATATTTCAGCTTTTTCAGGAAGACTTTGGGAAGCCTACCGCTGTCCTGCAGGTCGCTCCTAAAGTGACCTTCAACTCCCTGGCCTCCAGCAGCATACAGGTTCTCCATCGACTGAAAGCACACAAAAAACACAGCCTTTTTTGTTGTTGTTTTTTTTTTTTCCAATTTCTGCCACTGAAACACTCTGATAATAAAAGTCTTAGAGACGCGTTAAATCGACATGTGGGATGTCTGGTCCCAGACGCACCCTGCTTTTCTCCGTGGGCAGCAGGGAGAGCAGCGTGCTGCTGTCCACCTCTCCCATCAGCAGCTCAGACACACTGCAGGAGAACACAAGGAAACACCTCAATGAGTTATTTTATTATTTTATCATTTGCAGCAGATTTAAATCACAGCGTTCATGTTTTCTAATGTTACAGAAGAGTTAGATTATGGCCTGATGTCTCAGACAGTTAAACAAATACTCTCTGAGGCGAGAGAAAGCCTCAAAAGGCTGTTTGTTTAGAGTCATACTATCATGGGTAATAATACAAAGTGGTTGGAAAAGGTGGGTTGGTATTAAGTAAATAGTGCTGCAGGAGTCCAAAGTCCATATTTATGATGAAAGCACAGTTTGACTTTTCATTTATCCTGAAGCTAAGATGATTGTTGTTCACAGTTGGGTGCTCACATGTTCCGGGAATTTTTAGAGCACCTCATGCTTCCTTCTGCTCAAAAGCTTATATGATATGATTGAACTTTATTGATCTCACATTGGAGAAATTAGCCTCTGCATTGAACCCATCCCTTTGGGGAGCAGTGGGCTGCCACTGTGCGGCGCCCGGGGAGCAGCGTGGGGTTAAGGGCAGAGTGGAGGCAGTGGGATTCAAACCGGATACTTGCAACTTTCTCTGAGCACAAGTGCACTGCTCTAACCAACTAGGCCAACACTCCCCCTCACCTTTATGGAGATACTAACTTCCTTTTGCAGCAGGACTTAGAATCTGTCCATCATACCAAAAAACTACATAAACTGGTTTGGTGGCCATGGTAACCACTGTGCTGGACCAGTAGAAGTACCCTGACCCAAACCCTATGAAGAATCTACAATGCAGACAGGCGAAGGGCTAGCAGAGGCTGATCACCTCTATGCTACATCGCACTGATGCAGTAATTCATGCACTGAATATTCATGCCGTCTCATCTCTTCCGAAGCACCTTTCAGAGGGAGAATGTAGCGTCGAGGAAGAAGCTGGTGCTTTTGTTTACAGCAAAGCAGTTTTTAGGGGAGAAAAGAAAAAAAAGGGAAGGAGGTCTGAGCCCAATGTGAAACCTTTTGCAGGTACACCAGATACAGGAAGTGACAAAGATAAAGTCTTGAACCAAATCACCTCTATCGGGTTTGATCGTTTTTCTGTGAAGTCAGAAAGCTCATTTCCTTTGGAACTGGGCTGTTTGGTAACATATTGGGTAAAGAATAAAAGTCAACACTCCTTGTTAAACTTTTTTTTTTGTTTTGTTTTGTTTGTTGTGACAGAAAAGTTGGTGGGAGGAAGAGCAGAGGAGGGAATGAGGAAACAGGCTTGTGAAGCTGATTTCAACTGCCTCTGCCAGCTCACTTCCTCCTAAAACCGACAGCTGTCTAAAGCTCTGAGATGGCACAGACACTCTACTCTCTCTCTCTCCTTCGCAGGTTTACGTCTGAGAAAACAAAAGACTAAAACAACCTAATCACCATCATTTTAATTGGCCTTTTGATCTGGTTTCTGCCTGTGTTTGTCAAAAATCCAGCGATTATTCTCACGCTGCCTTATGGGCTCAGGCTGTGCAATCTGTGCCGTTAGAGCTCAGGTAGTCAACAGCAGTTTCAGGTTTTGGTTTTTTTGACAGTAGATGAAAAAAAACAACCACTTCCTGTTTTCAGCTTGGCTTATGCAAATGTGTCACCAACAACTCACTTCTCACAGGTTCCCAACATCAGACTCTCAGCTCACTACTACACACTCAGCATTGCAGTCGTCTGCATGTGGGATACGGGTCATAAGGTTTAGACGCCATCAGAGTCAAACCGTTCGCTCAAACTAAAACAACCAGTTTCAATCACAGCTGCTAAATATCCATTTTGCTAAAAGGTACTTACTTGCCACTAAAGGCGACTGCAATAGTCTCAATGGCCTTCTCAAATTCTTTCTTGTCCGTCTCATTGGGCGCCTCATAGTGAAAACCT
Source organism: Cyprinodon variegatus (assembly GCF_000732505.1). NCBI lineage: Eukaryota > Metazoa > Chordata > Actinopteri > Cyprinodontiformes > Cyprinodontidae > Cyprinodon > Cyprinodon variegatus. The sequence continues at coordinate 344,755 of NW_015150988.1, read as the reverse complement.
GAAACGGCGATAAGATGTTCAGGTTACAGCATGTTTCCTCCCCCCATCCCTCCTTCTCTTTACCCAGCTCACCTTTAACCTTGGAGATGAGCTTCCCAGCAGCAGTGAGGATCTCCACAGTGTTCAGTAGTGGGTACGTGTTGATGACCTGCCGTAGGTTTCGCAGAACCTCTCCCAAACACTCGTGTGCCACAGGCCGCTGGCTCTCCTTACCTGTGTGACAGAGTAGCTGGTGAGACAAGCCAATAAAAGGCAGTAGAAAAACAAAAACAAATCCACAGATTGTGAATTTTCCACTAGAAAACATCAGCATCTCTGCAGGAGCTTTTCTCAGATTCTCTTTGTTGCTTTAAATCGTTATTTCAGTGTGGAAACGGGAGAAAAATCAGATATTCTCTGGCAGTCCAAATGTGGACTTTGTAAAAATGTTTTGTGAAGCATCATGTGTGTCAAACATTGTCATTAAGTACATTTTTCTATTAACTGAGATTAAAGTAGAAGTCGGTGTCATAAAGATTTAGTGACGTTTTTTTACTGAGAGGAATTTTAATTTTAAGGGCTGCAAAAATGAAATAAATGTTATTATGAGGCAGATTTTTCCATTATTGTGCACACACTTTTTTTAGGGTGTGACACTGTATAATCTGATTAATTGTCTCTGTAAAGTGTCTTGAGACGACATCTGTTGTGAATTGGTACTATAGAAATAAACTGAATTGATTATCAGACCAATATTGGGAAAATCTTATGCTAAGAGGAAAAATGAAACATTAATACAGTAATTTTAGCTTCCACAGATGCTAGCTGTTTCACTTCATCTCTATTTTCTACTTTTTATTTTCTGCTGCAAGAAAAATTTGATTATGAAAATCCACCAACAGAGATCAGGGCTAATAATCGGTCAGCGAAACCAAACGGCAATCCGAACCAGATTCTTGAGAATTAGGATGTTAAATAAAGAAAAAGAGACTTTAAAAGAGATTCAGAATAACTTAGGTGCTGAAAAACACATCAGACATACATGAGATCAGATAATTGATGAGAATTTATCCAGATATAGCAAACGATCACGACAAATTAACTGCTATTGGTGAGAGCGCTGATACTAAATGGTTGGTTTGAGTGTAGGAAATGAAAGTAGGTTGGGATAAACTGCAGCCTGGTATGAAAATGTCAAACAGTCAAACAGACTTGGAGTTTCCCTAAAATTTGGACAAGAGTCAAAACAAGCAGCGGTGAATAAGACATGACTGAGCTGATTGGCACGATTAAAAACATAATGAAACAGGATTTCTAAACAATCCTTTGTCATATTAGGATTAGTTAATCTGTAAAGATCAGATTTTTTTAATGGAATTATGTAAGTCACCCTACTTTGTTTTATGAGTTACTTATACATGTTCCTGTTTCCAGTAAATAAAGAAAAATAAAAGTTGCAGACGGAATAAACAGGTAAGCAGGCATCAAACCCTGTAGCTATGAGGTGATTGTTAGATGTATTCATATAAGTCTGGTTGTGAAGCCTTACTATCATAACTAGAACATTTTTCACATTTGTTAACGTTGCAATCAAACATCAGTCATATTAATATTCCAATGAGTAAGAATCTGGAAAGTGTGGCCTGTATTTTTATCATCCCAGATTACTTGAATAGCCTTAAATAAGTCAGTGCATCAAACTCTCTTCAGTAGTGCATAATATATCCAGCTGTTCCTCAAAAGCCCCAGATGTTTGTCTGTCAGTGAGCCCCAGGGCAGCCGTGGCTACAATGTAGCTTGCCACCATCAGTGTGTGCGTGAATGGGTGAATGAATGTAGTGTAAAGCGCTTTGGTCAAGTCTCCTGACTTGAATAAAGGCGCTATATAAGTACATGCTATTTACCATTTACAAAAGAGAACAAGAAGCAGGATTAGGTTATAAAACAATACTCTAAACTGAACATTTCCCAGAGCTCTGTTCAATCCATCACCTGAAAACTGGAAGGGTGGGGCACCACCAAACAGGACAGGACTGTTAATCTAAAGTGACAGGCCTCACAAGGGACCTTTAAAAACACATGACGACTCTGGGGGAGCTGCAGAGAGTCACAGCTCTGTCAGGACAATCAGTCAACTGGACAACTATCATGTGTGCTCCACACATTTACAGCTTTTAAAGGTTTTAGTGAGGAGAACACCACCAAACGGTTCCCACAACCATGTAGGGGAAATGGCACAGAGGTAGAAGGTGGGGCTAAAGTTTAACTCTACCTGCAGGTGAAATATATGGCCATGCAAGCTTTGTCTTTTTTAATAACCGTCAACTGTTCACAGTTGATGGAAAGATGTGTGAATAAAGAAACGCTTCTTAAATGTTGAATGAAAAACCAATGCTCTGATTTTTACTTAAACATAAATATAATGATTCAAATGTTACAATATAATAAAATCAAATGGTGATTGAAATGGCGCTCGACTCTGAACAGAGTCAAGGGCATTCATGGTATTTCATGTGGTCTGTGAAAACAGCTTTTTAGCTGGAATATTAGTCGTTTCCAACGGCGCCTAGTCCCCTTTTTTTAATTTTTTCTTTTATTTTAGGCTATAGAGGCCTTCATTTTGTCTTTTTTTAAAGTATAGAGACAGGAAAGTGGGTAAGAAAAGAGGGGAGAGATATTTGGCAAAGGTCAGCAAGGCCAGGACTTGAACCTGGGACAGCCAGTATATGGGTCATGCCCTCTACCTCTACAATATAGCAGCACCCAAGTTCCATTCCTAACAGCGCCTAGTCCCATTTCTCTCCTACACATGGCTAAAGACTCAGCTTTTATTATAACAAACCACGCATGTTCTCTTTCATCTTTCATCTCAGAGTTCATTGTAGAGATAGTTTACTATTACCAGTGCTTCTGTGTTCTTTTTCTATGTCTGCTTCTGTGTCCTTGAACCCCAGTCGGCCTCTGCAGATGGCTGCTGACACTGAGCCTGGTTCTGGTGGAGGTTTCTTCCTGTTAAAAGCGAGCTTTTTCACTACACTGTCGCTACAAGCATGCTAGGTGTGAGGGATTGCCTTAGAGTCAATGAGTAGATGCAATCAACTTGTTTTCCTAAGATAGAAAACTGTAGAAAGCCTGTAGAGCCTGAACTCTTTTCCCTACCTGTATTGTAACCTTGCACTTGTTACGCTACCCATTAGCTTTCGGCTGGAGGAGGAAAACAGACAGCTGAACCTTCAACCTCCCTAAATCTGTCCATCAACAGAGCAGGAGCGGCAGCAGGAGTCAGAGAAGAGAACAGAGTTACAGAAGAACCCGAGAGACTCGAGAGTTCAGTCCTGCTGCTCTGCCTTATCCGCTTTCTGTGGCTTGTGGAGTTGGGTCAATTTGTTCACAAGGGTTAACAAAAGCTGAAAAAAAATGAAGTAGCACCATTAAAGTGAAATAAAAAGAAGGTAGTAATAATCTTTATAGTGACGTAGGTCAACCTATCAGGAGGAAGTATCAGACAAGGCCTTTGTCACAGACGCATCCATCATGGCTTCCTGTTCAGAAAGCTAAAATGGGTGAAAAGGAGCGTGACTTAAAGCCAGATAACAGGAGACGGAAAGATATTTCAGGATCTGCGCTAAATAGGGGCATTTGTAACCAGAGGTTTCTAAATGGAGCTGAAGGACAATATTTAAGTGATTAATTTTCCTGTGGGTATCACTCCATCTCAATACAGGGACGCAGTCTGTTTTAGGCTTGGCTGCACCGTGCAGGAGAGGCACAGAGTGCATGAACACGGCTGCAGTAAACAAGAAGCTGGCTTCCTGCAGGAGACAAGAGTGCGGTTGACTCTGTAGGCGCAGCGGAAACGCACCCGTCAACTCTGAGAGAGGAAGCTCTGCACCAAAGCTCCTCCCACTGCTGGTGTCGAACACGTAAAAAGCACACGTGTTCGGGCTGATGTAAGATCAACAGGAGCCCTCCGATGCATCCCAAGTTTGACTTGTAGTAGAAATGAAGCAACAACAGCATTGTTCTAACTGAACAACTCACCCCCGCAGGAACAATAGTGCTACCTGGCTTTACAAGCATGCAAAGTCGTGTTTTGTCTCCACCAACATGAACACATTATTTCATGATGCTTCTGCAGGCGGATTACAGCACAGGAGGAGGCTTTACAATGTGAAAATAAAAGGGGTCAGCTTCTTACCCTCAGCCAGCACAACATCCTTCAGCTTCTCCACAGCCTCAGCGAACCGCGCCACATCCCTCAGCAAGGCCGGGATGTCCTCCACCTCAATCACGGTGCTCTCCGGTACCTCTGACTGAGGGGACGGACTCGAGGCTCCTTTCCCCTGACCTTTAGTGTGTACCCACGATGGAACTGGGAAACCTGTGGAAACATAAAAACGCTGCATGCTCAATTTGGCAGAAACATCACCTCTGAACCGTTCAAACACCCGTTTCCTTTTCAGGAGAGACCCAGAAACTCCTTGGAGACAATTACAAGAACATTCTGCTTTTACCCTTAAATACTAGAATTTTCTCTAACATTTTTACATTCAAAGAACCTTTTTAATCCCCACAACATCCAAGTAGAGCTATTGGCTAAGAATAAATAATTTGCCTGTAGGTTGTTTGATTCACCAGATCAGGTTGCATAAATCATTTCCATCCTCTCTCAGTTTTTGATGCTCTTTTAGCAGGCAGTTCTATTGACCTCAGTGAACCTTTGTTATGAACTTTACAGTGTTTTCAAAGCACACCTGCAGCGCTGGCGTGTCGGGTCAGAGCCGTCGGCCTCTTCAGGGTTTGCCCGGGGGACGGACAGCCCATCGCCTGCATGGCGGCCAGCTTGGCGTGCTGGGGGCTCGGGGTTCCCGGGCATGACAGGGAGGAATCCTGGAGCCCCGCTGAGGTGGGGGTGAGAGTGGAGGAGGTGGTGGAAGAGGAGGGCGAGGAGGACAGGGAGGCATCGGCCGCATCTTTCCGAGGCTGCTCCTGGAGAATGGAAAGCTGAGGGAGAGAGAGGGAGTAAAGATTCAGTTCTCAGGCTTTTTGAAAGGATCGTCCAGGATGGTCTACAGAGGTAACGCCTCTCTGTATTATGTTGTTTTTCCTTTGGCGTTAAAAACCTGATAGCTTTGCATTAAAAAGTAAAGTGATGACTCCAGTACTGCCTGACATACTGGAAACAACCTTATTTGCTGACCAACGCTTTTTTTCAGCTTGTGGCCTTTATCTAGTCATCATGATTCTTCCGTTTTAAATGTAAATACATTTCTACCTTCTTCTGAATCACTTTACATTGGTTTAATCTGTTTTTATATTTCTGCATATGAAAAGGACCCATTTATCTTTCAAAGAGATCGCACTGGTTGTAATTTCCTCCAATATTCAAACTGAATTGAGTTTAGACAGACGGGTGAGAAACTGGCCCACTCAGACTTCTGTCCAACGATCGGTTCATCCCTGGAGGACTTGTGACTGCCTCTGCAGCCTCCACCACCACCACCGCCGCTGCTGCTGTTGGTAAACACACATAGGAGGCCTTTCACAAGATCCTGTGCTGCGTTGTGCAACACTTCCTGACTCCAAATTGCGTCGGGTGTGGCAATTTGACACATGGAATCAAATATCACAATGTTTGGAGAAGCAACATTGGAGATGACCCAATTAAAATGCTTCGAAAATCAGGCAAGGTCTACTAGGCAAAGGTTAAGACTTCAACCTGAATTGAACGACAAGCACATTTTGCAACGATAGTATCTACATCTTTAGTAGATTGGAGGAATATTTATCATACCTGGATGGTACTGGACAGAAGTAGCCCCACACCTACCTGTTTGAGCCATATGCTGTGCCTGTTGGGCAGTATGTCCAGCTTGTCCTTGCCTTTGGTCTCCGCTTTCTTAACTCTTTGAGTGGTGGAGTAAGGGTTGTAGCTATTTTTACTGCGTTTCAGCATTCTGCCCAACCTAACTACACAATTAGTCCTTCTGATTGTAGTCTCTGGTAGAGGCAGGGCACAATGAGTGCTTCAGTGGTTGAAAAGAAAAAAAAAACCACAAGAGATGTACTTCCTATGCAATACTCAACCAGATATGAGTCAATGTGCCATCAGGTGCCCTGTAGAGCATTCGCCATTGTGACTCTGCATTTTCATGACTGTCTAGAAGTTTCATGCATGCAGAGGTCGGTCTGTCACCAGCCAGAAGTTGCCATCAGGGGGTCAAACCCCTCAACACTCACATTCAGGCCCATAATCAACCCCACTGGTTTGGAGATGTGCTCCATACAGGTGAAGGTTAACTGACCCCCCCACTCACACACTCTCTCACAGACACACGCGCTCTCTCTGGAAGCAGAAACCAGAAGTGATGCGCTACTCACAGACTGGGCGCCGCTCTGAGGACCGGGGCTTCCTGCTCGGCTCTTCTTTGAGATGGACGGAGTCTTAATGAGTTCCCGTTTCTTCCTGAACATCTTCAGCGTTCCCTTCCCGTCCATCCCGACTTCTTTGAGTTTGACGCACAGACCCCCCACCCACCCCCCGGCTCGCCACTTGTTCCGTCTGCCGCTGGCGCTCAGCGGGATCTCAGTGCCATCCGTGCCGACCCGGAGCCACGATAACTGTCTGTGCGTCTTCCTCCTCCTGCTGTCGCTCATCGAGCCGCGCAGGCTCACTGACGCACAGAGACGCACGACTCTCTGCTCACCGCAAAAGCTGCTCCGGGCATCCGCTCTGTGCGCGCGCGTTGGCGTGGGGGGTGGAGGGGCGCCGTGGGGAACCACACCTGCTCCACAAAGTTTCAACGGACGTCACTCCGAGTGTTTCATGAGTGTGAACCGATGAGGAGGACTGCTGAGTGCGGAGCTGCAGGTTGTCTCCTCGCTCTCACCAATCAGTCCATCCTGGCGCAGGTGTGTGTCCAACATGTGACCTGAGCCGCGTCACCAGCTGGAGACGTTAAAACGACTTATCAATGCAAACAAGATCGTTTTTCTTTTTGTGAAATATGCAAAATCCTGGCAGCTTGTAAGATCCTGCAGAGTCTGGTTACAAAACACAACATCTGTCTAAAAAAAGAAAGTAAGAAAGCTTTGCAGCTGCAAGATTTACTCTGAATATAACCTGTATAAATAGCTTAGTATATAAAAGTACTCCACTGGATAAATTTGTTCCTTTATCTCATTTATTCCATGCGTAAATCATGTTTTCAGGAATTTAGTGTATGTATTTCTGAATCAAATCATCAAATCTCCCATATAAATAGTCCTGCACTGTAAAAATTGAAACCTAAATTTAACTTAATTTAACTTCTATTACTATTTTAGTATTTGAGAAACAAAATAGGACCGCTTATCCCTTAGCAAAAAGTAGTATACTTGAAGTAAATTCTATTAAGAATACTTAAGTATAAGTTTAGAAAGTATACCAAACAATGTAGACTTTTAGTGTACTTGAAGTATTACTAAAGTAATATTTTTCGAACTAAATTGGGACATTTTTAAGTTTACTAAAGTATACTTTAGTAAACAATAAAGTAAACAATAGTATAGTCAAGTAAACTTGATTATACTATTGTTAAGTATATGAAATATAGTTTAGAATAAGTAAACTAAGTGCACTGCCTGATTTTAAGTATGAAATTAGTGCACTTTTAGTATACTTGAATAAACTACTTTGTGCTAAGGGATTGGAATAAAGACATCTAAATTATTTGTTCATGCATAATTATTGTTGTCTCAGTAATTATCAGAGGATGATGAATGGTTGGTTCCTAAACCATGTGTGAAATGTCACAAATTTCTCACGTTTTGGATTCAGGAACAAAATAAAAATACAAAATGTTTATTTTGGAACGATATTTAAATAATTATTAAAACAGTGACTAAATTCCCATTTAAACAATTACAAAAGACTTTTGATAAAAAAGAATAAAAAATTAATTTTGTTATCTGCTTATTGTTAAAGTGTTGGGCTCAGTGGCGGTTCTACACAAAAGGGGGGCCAGGGTTAATTTTCATGGGGGCACATCACAAAATAAATACCAAACACACAGAAAAACACAAAAAAAAAAAAAACAGATTTAGGGCTCATCATTTAGGACATTAAGTGAGCCAAACAACCAAGTTTGCAGATGAAAACTGTGATCCTATTAGTGAAGCTTAAAGCTGTTATTTCAAAATTAGGCGTGCAGGTGGTGCAGTGGTTAGTGTCCACGACCCATGTATGGAAGCCTTAGTTCTTGACGCGGCCGACCCGGGTTCCAATCTGACCTGTGGTCCTTTGCAGCATGTCTCTCCCCCTCAGCCTACTGTCAGAAAAACGAGTCACTACTGCCGTAAAAAAAGAAAAAAGTAAATTGTGAAGGCAGAATATTAAAACTGGTCCAAAGGGAAAAACAGTTAGTGTCTCAGCTGTCAGCATATATTATCATAACAATTATTTAGTAAACTGGTGAAGATTCTCAGTCATCCAGGTCATAGTCGTAAAAAAAAAGAAAGTTCACTGGACAAAGTGTCTAGTGGATTGCTTTTAATTTTATTTTTAGATTTTATTTGATATTTATTTTTTGGAATGAAAATTATTTAGTATTACACTGATCTAAAAATAAGTGTATTTGTCTTTATTTGAGCAGGTAATTATGAAAATCTGTCAAAAGAATTAAGAGTTTTGCTTAAAAATATTTTCTCCTGATATAAGCTAGTGGAGTTTTTTGGTTTTTTTTCTTATTTTAAACATGAATCATCTTATTCTATTTGCAAACAGTTTGAACTGCCTGCTCAAATCAAGGGAAAGTACCCTGACCTTTAAAAAACGCAGTTATATACCAATTTTTGCAGTGTACAGTATGTTTTCAGTATAGAGGCCAGAACCAATTCTACTGGGACACTGGCCCCTGTTGACCCCTGATCCTCCCATGTAAAAACTGGTTGGCAAAAAAAGGTTAAACCATTTTCTATGCTCTTCTAATACTAAATTATGTCTTTAACGTGCATCAAACATTCACTTTTTCTGCTCTAACAGACTCCCTTTCTGTAATTATGCTTTTTCAGAAGGTAAATATATTTAAGACAGGATTTATATTTTTAATAAAATGCTGTGTTTGACTTTAACAAGGGAGGTAAAACATTAACAAATTAAAATATATTTATGGTCAGAAATGTACAGCCTCTCACCATCAACATGAATATTCTATTAAATGTTGTCTTTTACGAATAGTCCCTTTAAAAACTGAATCGTTTAGGCAACAAAAAACATCACAGCTTTAGGGCCACAACTAAAGGTTATTTTGCAAATCAATGAATCTGTCCGGTATTTATGTTTATATGACATTAAACCAGGTGAAACTAATTTTTTTCTACCTGAGGAGTTCTGGATGGAGCATATTGACAGCAGCTTCCACCAACATATTCCTTTTGAAACCCTCCCTTATAACCATCAAGATTCTTCTTTTCATTTCAGCCCAGTTTTTTTAACCGTAACATTTTTCTCCAAAAGATATTAGAGTTTTCTACTTGGAAAGCCAGAAATATGAGTAAAGCTTAAAGATTTCAGTATCAGAGCAGCTGGTTTCTCACTCTTGTAGCAGACAGCGTGTCTTTACCGGTACGCTGGTGTTTCTTCATTTCTCAGTTTGGGAACTTGGTGGTTCCTGATCTTTGGAAGGAAAGTTCCTTTATTTCTAAAGGGGCAGTTTCAGATAGAGTCTGGACTATGGAGGACCAACTCTGCCATATTTAAAAATAAATACAGAAATAAATAAATGCTCAATAAATAAATAAGCATACAATTAATTGCCACCAAAAATACAATAAACAAATAAATGTATGTAGAAATTAAATTATACATAAATGTATATAACTCTTTTAAATAGCTTCTTTATTTAATTGCCTTTGTAATATTTTTTTGTCCTTTATAGTCTTCTTTATTTTTAATTACTTATATTTTTAAGTATATATTTATGTGCATGTTATAATATTTTTGTCTGTTTTATTCTTCCTTTGTATTTTTTTAATCCTAGTTATTTCTTTGCTGATGTTTATTTCTGCCTGCCCTTTTTACATTTCTGTATGAATTTCTGCCTCATTATGCAAATGAGGAGGGGGGGTGTACTAGAGAGTCAATTAATTGAGACAGGCAATTAATTGCATCCTTATTTATTTATTGAGCATTTATTTATTTCTGTATTTATTTTTAAATATGGCAGAGTTGGTCCTCCATACAGGACAGGGTTGATTGTTGGGGCAGGAAATGTGTGTGTGTAACCAAACACATCTAAGCTGGCTTTAAAAGTAACACAACAGAATGATAATCGATTCCAAAAACAGTAAACTACTGTAAAAATCTGGGTGTTTGAGCATTTTTTTCTATGGATAAACTTTACATGCACAAGTGAACCCTCACAAACAATTACAGGTGCTTGGCTCCAGGTACTCAGAGATTTACTTCCATACAGAAAGCCCACATCCGTATCTTCAGGTAACACAGAGTACATGTCAGACTTGATAATATTACTTCAGCGATAGTTTCAAGGTGTTGCTTTATTGTATGTCTCGTACCATGTCTTTCGGTCGTGCTGTTCTTTTTTCAACTCGTTACAGGTGATGAAGCAGACTGAAAATGTTTTGTCATTGTCTCCTTTCTATCTCTTCTTTCTTTCATCGTTTCTCTTTTTTTTTTTTCTTTTTCTTCTTCTGTTTTTCTGCTCTACTTACATTTTTTCCTTTTCTGCTCTACTTACATTTTTTCCTTTTCT
>NW_015150988.1:321617-333913 GCF_000732505.1 Cyprinodon variegatus | reverse complement strand
AAAAAAAAAAAAAAAAATCTGGGTGTTGCTCTAAAACCAACTTCAAACAAATCCTGCTATTTCAGATAACAAGTTCAGTCAGACATGATGCCTGTCTATAGTCAGTTCATCCAGATATTAGTGGTGGTGTATTTATATATTTTACTGTGTAGTTAATTCCAAATCTCTGTTAAAGAAAGTTCAACAAAACATTCTTGATGTTTAATGTATTATTCCATCTAGAAAAAAAATTATACATATTTTTTTACATTTTTAAAAGCTATTCATCAGTTTTCAGTGAACCCGCCGTCAAATAAAATGTAAAATAATGATCCTCTTAATAATAATCTTCAGTTTTTATGAACAAGCTCCCTGTGTATGAAACATTCAGTTATATTTAAACGATTTTCACATCATTTCAGGGTTTTTCTTAATTCAGTGGATCAAAGGCTGCGTTCACACTGCAGCCTGATCTGATTTTTTGCCCAAATGTCACCTGTATCTGATCTTTTCATGGCTGTCTGAACAACACAGATCCGATTTTTTCCGATGCGACCCAGGCCGCTTGTCTATGTGGTCCTGAATCCGATACGAATCTGAGCTTTTCAAATGCGACCTGTGTCTGAACGTCCAGGTCGCATTCATCTGACCTATATACCATTAATACCCGACAAAGGTGACTATTCTGGGTCTTAGTACGCAGAAGTGGCAAGATAAACAACAATCAGGGTGAACAATAATGCAGAGAGCAGGCTTTTTTGTTTAAACCATCTTGAAAAGATTGAGTTTTTAAGGTTGGGAAAGATTGCTAGATGCGCTCCAGCACTACCATTAATGTTTACTTTCATAAACACAGAGCGTGTGACATCATTACATCCTCCACTGCACATGAGGGACGCTTGGGTTGTATGAATGTAGTTCACACAGGGGATCACATAAATCGCAGACTAATATATATCTGCAAATGTGAACAGCAACACAAAAAGAAAAATGGGATTTCACAAAAAAATCAGAATTGAGCATTAAGGCGTGTAGTGTGAATGCAGCCAACGTCATTCATATCATTGTTAAAATTAGGCTTATGGCTTCAGCAGGATGATCTCTGCATTTTAAAGTTTTCTGTGACATTTATGTGGAGCAGAAAATGTACTCTGCATATTCCTCAAAAGGTTTGCATTTGGTGTTTAATGACTTCATAGACCAATTCTGAATTAGAAACAATGGTTTATTGTAGAAAAGTTTTAAAAACTGTTTTCATGAGTGGTCTTCTGTGTTTGACATCATTGCTAATATAACTAGAATTAATATTTTACAACAGTTATAACAAACATTTTTTAAAGTATTTTTAAAGCATAATAAATATAAAACTGAAAAAAAACAGGCACTTTGATCTCATGTTTGCGGGGCAAAATGTTTGCGATGGGAAATTCTGAAGCTTTGTCAAACATTTGACAACATTGCCCTCTCTAGACACATTTAAAAAATCTAGCAATCAATAATGGGTTAATGGAGTGAAACTGTTATTGGCGCCATCTTGAATCCCCTGTTCCTCTACAGCTCCGTGGCGGGACCCCATTCCACGTCGTCCACCACGTCATCGTCGTCAAACTCGTCATCGTCGGAGCTGTCGCTGCCTTGGATCTGCGTCCGTCTGTACTGGACCGCTTGGTGGTGATGAGCCAACCTGAGGAGGTGCAGAGCAGAGAGTCAGCAGCCAGAACCAGTCAGCTTTTACTGAATCCGTCCAATGAGGAGGAAGTGGAGACTCACACAATGAAGGCCGGGCCTTTCTTTCCCTCAGCCTGGGCTTGTGGTTCTGCCATACGTGTCTAAAACAGAGAGCGAAAAGTGAATTTAAAGCAAGTGATTCAAATACTATACATGTTAAAGTACATTTTAATGTATTCTTTATCATTAATGCTACATTCACACACGATTTCAAAAGCAAAAAAAGTGCCTGGAGTGTGTCCAGACGCGTCTGATGCTCCTGCTGCTCATGTGTTTATTGGCAGAGAGTGGCTTTACTGTATTTGCTGTGATCAGCAGGTAAAAAGTATTTTTATTTTTATTCGAGAAAGTCCAGCTAAAAACATCAACTGTGCAGTCCGCTCATCCAGATTACGATCCTGCCAGAAAATATTATTTTGCTGTTGGAGCCGCCCAGACTCCCACGTACTGGCGGTGCGCTGTTACTGGGAATCCCCACCAGCAGCCGCCGCCTCAGGCCTGGTTGCCTCTTGGGGGTTTTCCCCTACTGTTGGTGGCAGCTGGAAGTAGATGTTGGCGTTTTCCATGTGCATAATCCAAACTGCACGCAGCAGGATAATAAAAAGGAACATATTTTGCCGGCAGGTTTCCACATTTTTAGTCAATTTAGGCGTTAAACTGTTTCAGTGATCACTGCATCAGCAGTGCTGTGTCTGTCTCCCTGCCAGCTCCCAGATCAGCTTCTCTGATTGGTTGATGTGGCGCATCCAGCAGGAAAAATTCTGTTTTTCCAACTCTAGCATCTTCTGCTTGTGAAGCACGTCAAGCGCCTTAGAGGCTCAAAAGCTTGTGCTGCTCAGAAGCTCATGAGGCGCTGCTCCTGCTGCTAGATGTGCTGCAGGAGCTTTTGATGCCCCTTGATATGCATCAACCATAGACTTTGCATGTAAACTGGCTGCTTCTGCTGCTCGAACGCGTGGGGTGTGTGAAAGCACCATTATGGGAGTTAAGGGGAAATTGTCTTTGTGTTGTTTTGCTGTAGATTCAGAAGCATCTTCCTTCCATACAGTAAACTCAGGGGGGTTCTAGTCCAGGAATATCAGTCGTATGCCTTGGACTGAAGGGTTTTAGATTTCTTAAAGGTTCCAGACAAAGTATACCTAAACATTTTCTGTTTTGAAACTAGAGCCAAGACCTTAAAATATTCCCGGGCAAGTCATTTTTAGATCACCCCTTAAAAATTATTATTTCACTTATTAGATGATATTTTACCTACTGTAAACTAAGCTGAAAAAGGTTAAGTTAAGAAAAAGGTAAAAAGCTAATTGAAATGTTAAAAAGTTAATAAGCCAAGTCATAAAAGTAAAAAATGTAAGTGCTTGTATCAGCATTAAAGTTCTAAGATGGAGATGTAGCAAAAAATAATGTATAAAAACAGTATTTTTAATAATTTTTTTATGGAAGCGCTTTTGTTATTTTTCTTATGTTAGGGCAAGTGGCTCTTTCTTTTTCTGTATATTTTGATGGCAAAAATTAAGTCTTGTCCTGTCCTTCAATAACACTCTTGGCTGGAAAGTTTGATTTTCAAAGTATATTAAGTATATTAAGCACTATAAAGGGTTAAAGCATTAATTTTGGCTAATTATTAAGATTTTAACTCATTAGATAAATTGAGGCAATTAATTGCATATTTTTTTTACATAATCCTCTGTATTTAAACACGAGCAGCATAAAAGTGTTGGTTCTTTGGGGTTTTAAGGGTTAACTGTAACCATGGTTCTGTGATTGACTCCCAGCCACTCAGAACTTCTCTGTGAGAGGCTCCCAGGAGCCTGATGGGGGTCCCCATGGTGTTATTTATAGACTAAACACCCAGGTGGATTTTGTCACTCAGGTGGCATTAAGTAGCGTAACATTCAGGAAGTTTGGTTATCATTGTGATATTTCTTTGTTTGCGGAGAGTCAGGCGAAGAAGGCAGCCTTCGGTGAATTTACTTGACAGAGTCGGCTTTTGGGAAGTGGATACGACAAACGATAGTCTAATCAGGGCTTACAGACGCAGGAAACAACAACAGACGTTGAGGTTCATCACACTGCTGAGAAGAATCCTCACTGGAAATGGTGTGACACAGCAGGGAAGCTGGTATTTTTATGAATGTCTGAAATTTCCTAATAACTGAGGCTGACTGTAAGAAGATGAGGACCGGGTACTTGTAACCTTCTCAGCACTCCTCCTTGCTATATGAATGTTCATGTACTTTTTACACTTCGATAGAAGTAATAAAATATTAGAGGTTTCTAAAAGAGAACTGAACAATTATAACTTTTAACCAATGTGATGGATGAAAAACAATTAATATCTGTGTTGCTCTGCTTGTATATTAATTGTTAAAATTGTTTGTGAAAAAAAAATGAATTTTTTTTTATTCTGTTGATACATGGCTGTCAATTCAAATGCGATTAAAAAATGAATTTATAAGAGAACCTGTAATTATTGCGATTAATCTTAATCAAGTCCCACTGCTTAATCAATCAAAATATCCTTCTGTTGCATAAAAATACAGTTTAATATCCAGCTGCATAAAGCATGCAGTCAAAGTTTAATCCAAACATTAGTAGTGTGGGGTGCATGCATATATTTAAGAATTATTATTAACTTTGATCGTCTGTGAAGTAGCTTGAGAATAAAGTCTAAATTCATCCAATCGTTCCGCCATGTAAAAAAGAACAGTTCAGGTAAATCCCTAAAGGCCCAAACTGAACAGGACATTCTTTGCGTAAAAAAAAAAAAAATCTAACTAGCATCGTAAATTGATTTCTAAAATATAATAAGGCCAGATAAATGCATATCCTAATATTCTCTAATGTTTAAGGTCTTTAATTATAAGGAATCTATTCTATTCTTCTATATGAAGCTGCATAAAGTTTAGAGGCTGAATTGTTTTTAAAAATGTTGAAAAAAATCCTAAAATCAGAAGAACAATTGCAAACTAGAATAAATTCATTTGTAAAAATCAAGCTTCTGTTTGAACAAACCTGCTCTAATCGCTCCTCGATGGCTGACAGCGGGGCGGGCTGCGGGCTCTCTGGCGCCTCCTCTTCATATGATGGTCTGTTTATGGAGTGTCGGTTTGAAGGATCGGGGGCTACAAAATCTGGTGGTCCATCTGAGCGTTGGTCGACATCAAGAGCATCGAAGTCAGAGTCTGAGAAACTGCGATGAGACGTCTCTTCCTCTGCAGCGGGACTCCGGGGCGGGCTGTAGTCGTGCTGTCGGGTCGACCTGGGCTCTGGCACATGCATCAACGGTGGGATTTCTCTGTCCGAATAGCCGTTCTCACTCGGCTCTCGTTCAACAGGCGGGGTTTCGTACTCCAAGGCCGGTTCGGACGATCGAGCCAAAGCGGCACCTTGATTTCTGGAGCTTTGTGGGAACCTGGCGACGTTCTGACCAGGATAGGCCTCCTCCAGGTCCTCATTGTCAGTGTAGGCCTCTCCGTCTGTGATGGCCTCTCCGTCTGTGTCCTCCAGGTCACTGGCGGCACTCAGGTAGTCCATCTGGGTCGGGTCCAGAGCATCCAAGTCCTGTTCCCCTCCACTCTCCAGCTGGACAGAATGGAAAGTGAAGAGGATTTAAAGAAATTAAGCTGGATTATAAAACAACCTGACTTATAAAAACTTTAACCACCACTAAGAAAATGTAGTCAATATAATCTGAATCAGTCCGAGTACATCAGCACATATACATGTTTGCAAACTGCAACATAAAGATTCATGTCTACAAAGTGGAAATGCTATGAGGATGTTTTACTCAACAGTTTCACTTTAAAAACATTTCTTTCCTCTTCCTAATTCTGAGCTCATTTAGTCTGAATCTAAAGATTGACCGATGCTCCGATGGGATTAGATTATTTACTACAAGTTTTTTCTGTTTCATTCCTGCTTTAGTTTAAATCAAACATGATATGTTTGATTCAGGAGGGGAATCCGTGTGATTTACTCTTTACAGTCCCACACACTGCAAAACACTGAAATCTAAAGTCCTTTTTTCTTCCTAAAATAAGTGCATTTTCTCCTTGAATTAATGAGGTAAGTGAGACACTTTGCCAATGGAACAAGACAATTTACATTTAAAATAAGAAACAAAATAATTGTATGGTCTTATTTTAAGTGCATTTTATCTAATTATTTTATTTTAAGAGTAAATACACTCATTCCATTTGAAAATCTTATTTACCTGTTCAAATAAGGATAAATACACTTAAGTTAAGATATTCTTACTTATATCTAGATCGTTTTTGCAGTACAGGATTACCTGTACTTGTCCTATTTTGATCAGGCACCTCATTAACAGGATGTTAAACTGCAGCAATAATGTGATGAAAATTGAAAACAGTGTTTTCCAGTTTAAATCAAGACTGGCAGCCGTTTCATTCCTGGATTGAAAAACTTCCTGAACATAATCTAAAATGGACATACCGTGACCTCAGACACCCAGACAGGCTTGGACTGCTGGTGCCGGATGCTGTCCTTCAGGGTGTCGTACCATTTGTGGGTGCCGGGCTGCAGCTCTATACAAGCTGAAAGGGAAAGTCAGGAGAACGTTCCAGAGTCAGACTGCCTTATTCAACAGGAAAACTGGAAACATTTAAGTTTTACTGCAGTGAGAAATACCTGAGAACAGGTGGTTGGCGTGTTTCTTCATCTTGACGGCCTGTGAGTAAAGGCGCCTGGAGCTCTTGTTGGAGTTGGGGTTGTACCTCTGCCTCATGGTCTTGACATCCTTGCGACTATGGGGGTCCAGGAACAACACCATTGGGTGGTACTGGATGTAGTTCAGTCGCTCCACTGCAGTTGGAGTGATGTCCAGCAGGGGGTGCTTGTCCTAAAGGGAGCAAATCCATAACCATTCAGAGGATAAACACAAGACAGAAAAATATTTAAAGCTGAATGTTGATGGTCGTTTCTCACCTTCTCTGCTATTCTTCTTACAGTGTCCAGTTTAATAACGGTGGAGCTACTGTCTCCTCCTCCGCTGCGAGGAACCATTTCTGTGAGAACGCAGCTCAAAGCAGTCAGGAACAAACACCAGGGCGTGCAACGCTTTATATGAAACTGGTTAGAAAAGAACAAAGATGGAGCAGAACACTAACCTGCTATCTCATACTCATCAGGCATCTCATGGACCAGCTTCTCCATGGCGATATCATTCAGAGGTCCCAGGATAACGATCGGTCGTTTGAAATTAGCTGGAAAAAAACAACAAAAATCATTCAGTGTTTAAAAACTGACCTGGATGTGATTTCTGAGCCCAGAAAGTCCGTCTGCTAACCTTCCCTCAGGAGGACCTTCTCGTAGGCGGGAAATTTGCCCTGAATTGTGAGCTGCAGCAGGTCTTCCCGGCTTCGTCTGTTGTTCTTCTCGTTCTTCTTGTTTCCTCGGAGCCCTCGCAGTTTCCAGAACTCCGCTCTGGGCCCGGTACCCTGCCTCTCTCCAGTGGAGCGCTGTGAGCGCTCGATGGTGGCCAGTTTCTCTGCCCTGCAGAGAGAGGCGATGGTTGGAGGAGACGGTTAATCAGTTTGACAATGTCAACTCCTAAAACCTAAACGTATTTTAACCAATTGACCGACGCTAATTTGTGGGAAGAATATGACACAAACATTTTGAAATAATCGTTCATGTCATCCAATAGTAGTTAATAAAATTGTAATATAATACAGTGAAGTTTGTAATATTACTGCTGAAGGGCCTCCTTCCTTACTTCTCCTGGTTTGGTATGATGCCTTTATCCATCTCATGCAGGTCGTTCCCCATGCGGACAGCCAGCCAGTTGCCTATCTTCCCCTTGTACATCGTATCTAGGACCCTGAACACTTCTCCCCTGGTGAAGTTTAGGCCCCGGGGCTCGTCCGTTTCGTAGTCAAAGTGGGTACGGATGTAGAAGTTGTCCCCCAGGCTGGACTTGGTGATCTTCTTGTAGACTAAAGACGGGTGGACGTTAGGGTTGATGCAGGTTAAAAGTAACTCATGCCATGATCACCTGTCTCCACACTTACTGTCCATCTTCTTCTGAGTGCATATTTCCACCCGCTCTCCTGCTGGGAGATTCAGGAGGAAGTTGGCAGCTTCTTCTCGTGTGAAATGGCCAAAATCGATATTATTTACCTAAAACAAACAAGGACCAAAACCTTGATTCGGGCTCCAAACTCTATAGAGAGCCCAATAATAAGACGTGCCCCACCCAGGAGGTTACCTTCAGGATCTGGTCTCCCTCCTTCATCCCCTCTTCATATGCGGGGCTGTTTGGCTGAACTCCACCTACAAAGATCCCCACATCATTGCCTCCCACCAGTCTTAGGCCCAAACTGCGGCCTTTAACAAACCTCACCGTATTTACATCCGAGCTATACCTAAAAGAGAAGATGGAGACAAAAAATCAGAGCGCTGGAATGTTTGATTAATTGAGCTTAAAGGCAGATGAATCCTCACCCAGGATTAGAGGACGGGTACGAGTCTGGAGGTAGGAAATAGAGAGGCTCTTCCACAGGTTTGGCTGTAAGAGAAATTCAAACATCATCATCGATTTCATGCTTTAAATGGAAATAATATGAGGAAATTCAACTGTGATAATTACTGAGACCCTCCATTAAAGAGGAAACTAGTTAAATGTTCTTATCCTGATTCTTACAGTAGAGTTGAGGGTTATTTTTCACTGAAATCCCAGATCGGATGGCGCCGCCGCCATTAGCTCCGCGGGGAACACTGCAGGACAAAAAAAACAAGGTGTTATGCTCTGTCCTCCTTCCTTTATTTTTACATGTGACGGTAAAAAGCTTTTCATGGTTTCATCTGAATTTGATCTGATAGAGGAGGAAGCTACAGGATGGAGAAAACCAAACGCATTAAACAACAGAGAACTTCAAGGAAGACGGATTAGAATTAAGAGAAATAAAACGCATCAAAATTTTAACTGTCATATATTTGTTCATTTTTGCAAATATAATCTGTTTTTCAGAGTTCTATCTCTAATTCTGGTCATTTATATGAGTGCAACTTAAGAAGCTGCCATGATGTATAAAAATAATAAAATAAAATTTTATTTAGTGAACGGAAACACTACTGACCTCCAAATAAAAGATACATTTACTATAAATTTCTGCTTATTGAGGTTATTTTAGTGTGAAATATTAGAAATAATTAGTTCAAATTTTTAGGTTTAAGTTAATAGAAATGTTTCATTATATTCTGCCAATCAAACATCTACTCAAAATATGTAAAGAAAAATCAAACATTAACATCAGTCAATGAAATGAAAGGAGAATTTTACTTAAGCTCATTCTTTAAATAAATAAATGAGAAACCTGGACTGTAATCAGACATGTTTAAGTCATAGTTTGTGTATCGGGGTGTTTCTGTCGTACCTGCGGCGCTGATCCTCTCCCTCAGAGCTGCCAGACCTCCTGAGATGTGAAAGCTCATCCGACTCTGAGGACTCTAAGAAAGAACGAGGTGAGAAGGTGAGAAACGGTCGCTGTTCTACTGCTGCTGGTGATAAATGACAGTGAGAGCACAGGAAGGAGTAAACCCACCATCGGGGGGCGGTCGGGTCGGGGATTTGACCTGACGTGGAGGATCCTGCTTTGAAGGGACTGAAGTTGCCTTCTTAGACAGGACTCTGAGGAAACATAGAACCAATTTGTCACATTTTATCCATAACAGTGTAAAAAAAAAGAATAAAAAGGAAACGTCAACAGTTATCCGTTTAAAATATTCACTAATCAAGTTCAGCTTCTGAAGATTAGACAGAAACATACATTTAGACTGAAAAATATTTAAAAAAATATATCTATCGATATCTATATATATATATAAAATATGTATCTTAAATATATATAAAATATATATTACAAAAAATAATAAATATAACACTGATCAAACTAGCATTTTGTTAGTCAGATATCATTTCCCTCTGTGTTGGTCTGAGCTAAGAGAGCTTCAGCTTTAAAAATACAAAGATACATTTTTAGTTTGGATCATAAATATTCAGGGGTGTGAGGTTTAAAGTCTATCAGTAAAGGTTGGTTCAGACGTGAACATTTTAATTTGGACTGGAGGGATTTAATCCTGTTGCATTGTGGGTCCTCAGCACTTGAAATAATGTGGTGCAATCCTAACAGGAAGTCCTGTCATGTGCATCAGTGTGTGCAGAGTTTATTCAACAAGGGTTAAAAAAATAGAAAACAGAGAATGGCTGCGTTTGACTAGGACAGACTAACCAAACTCGTTTCTCGCTCTCAAGCGTAACCTTCCAGTTTTGTTATTATTACTGTTATAGGATGACCTCATTTATGTTAAACATCTTCTTATTTGTAGTTTTATTATTTTCAGACATCCTTTTGCTGATTTATTCTCTGTTCAAAGAGTAAACCTGAACTTTAGGCCTAAACATTCACAGAGCGGGGAATGTTTTTTTTGTTTTTTGTTTTTTTTTAGTGACCAGTTCATATTAAATGAATGACCCAGAACATTGAATAGTTTTAAAAACCTGAAATGAGAGCTACACTACAGCAATTTTCTAACACCATTCAAATTTGAAAAACAGTTCAATGGTTTTAATATTCTGAATTCTAGAAATTAGCTTTCTTGTAGGAACTCCATAAAGTTAACTTTATGTTTCTTGGTGCAGAGCCTAAATTATGGGGGTCTGGCTGCAGACCTGCACTGTTAGGACAGGAAGTTTATTCCAGATGTTTTATTGAAAGCCTTCAGGAACAGCGTGCAGCAACTATGTGCTGCCTGATTCTATTAGAAGATTACATGTTTTTTGTGAGATGAGTGCACAATTAAATCCATTTAAAGACCAAGAAAAAAACTCCTTCATTATATAATTTTTGGGTGATTTTCCTTTACTTATTACAACATTATCCGTCACTTACAGACGCATGTTTCAATTGTGACTCCCTCTGGCATTTTGTCAAAAAACGCTGCACGTCATGCCGTTAAATCTGCTGTTTTGACAGTAAAAACACTTCCAACAATATAAATTAACATTTAAATGTTTTTTTTTGCTTCCATTTTTTTCACGGTTTTGTTGGGAAAAAACTGAAGTTATAATCTATTTTGCTCATGTATCTAGGTATTCAGTATTTCACTGTTAGAACACAAAGCTAAGTTAATTTGATATCTATCCCACACCCTCCATTGTGGTCCAACAGCAAAGGTAAAAACAACACAAACAATACTAAAAGAGTAAAGAATATATAATTTAATACTCACAAAAAACAAAAAAAACAAGAGATGTATTTATAAAATAACTGTTATTTTTGTTATTTTCTTGCATTGCTATATATATATATATATATATATATATATATATATATATATATATATATATATATATATATATATATATATATAAAATTTAACTCATGAATAGACAAATGCATTTCAATTATGAAGAGCAAGAGAATAAACACGGGAACATAAAATATTTCCTGTATACTAACTTTACTTTTACTTTGAAAGGCTTGAAATAAATTTCCTGTCCTGACAGTGCAGGTCTGCAGCTAGATTCTCTTCAAATTATGTGTAGAAAGTGAATAAAAAAAGCACATGAAACTGAAAGGTTTGCCTCACCTGCGTCTGCTGTTGGCTCGGTTCGAGTTCCCGCTACCTGAGGTGTCCCTGGGGGGGGGAGATGCGTAGCTGGCCTCTGATTCTTGCTCCGAGTCAGCTGTGGAGGTCAATAAATAAATCATTTTCATACTTCTTTTGAGGAAATTGTTTCAACATCTTTGTCCAGCAGCTGATAAAAATTGATAAAAAACTAATGAAAAGGAGAAAAAACTAGAATGAAATGCAGACCTTTCTGTGGCTGCTCGCTGGTTTCGCTCCATCGAGGCGGCTCCACGTGAGGCTGCAGAGAAACCTCGGGCAGGACTCTGCAAGAGAAAAGAGGGAGGTGGGAGTGAGGGAGGAGGAAGACAACAAATCTCAGTTATGTTTGACGAGGGGGGACCAGTGGCTATATTCATGATAATCTGAGACTTGAATGGTAAATGTTCAGCTTATTACCTCTTAAAGAAGCTCTCTGTGTGAAGGTCAACTGCATTGTGACCACTCAAAATGATCCGCCTATGATCAGCATTTAAAGCTTCTTGGCCAGTAAATATCTGAATGAACCTTTTTTTTATTTTAATCATGCTTTGAAACACATGCAGATTTTCAGGAACTGATGCATGATGGGTTCATTGGTATCTGATTGGAGCAGAGCTGCTTCATTGATAAGTGTTCTCTGATCAATACAGCCACATACATGTTCTGTAAAAAGCCACTTTTATTTTATTAGTTAACAAAAACTTAAAACACATGTGATACAAAGTCAAAAAATAAACCAAAAACAAATCAAGCAAAGTCAAACTGGTCCTGAATAAGTAAATGAAAAAAATAAATCACAGAAATAAGAGCAAGGGGTAACTTAAAGTATTTAAATCAAACAAAAGCAAATGATTAGTGATAAGAGAAAGCTGTGAAGTCTGGCCAGTGTCCGCTCCGGGAACTCTTTCAGGTATGGGGGTGGGTTTGGAGGACCATCATCTGTACCTGTATCT
>NW_015150988.1:301460-320457 GCF_000732505.1 Cyprinodon variegatus | reverse complement strand
CAAAGGGTAGGCATACTGTAAATACCAATTCTACTTCTATTTTTTCTTCTTCATATTGTTACACTTATTTTTGGTATCTTGGGGCAGAGTTTTAACTATGCACTGAGAATTAGAGAGCAAATGCTTTAAAGCTTTATAAAAAATAAAAAAAAATTCATAAATCTGTGAGGCACCTCTGTGCTGCAGAACCTTCTCAGCTGCACCCAATAACAGACAAACCAATAAAAGTGAAATAAATACCGACAGGGAAGTTTAGAGGGTAAAGGAGAGGGAATGTTTGTGTTTGTGTGTGAGCACCTATTTCACCATCACGCTGAGAACCATTTGAAGCATAGTGAGGACATTTTGCTTGTCTTCACTTTGTCTGCAGACAAGTTTAGGACTAAAGGCTGCGTACAAATTTTTAATCTACAATCAGTTTTTTTTTTTTTGCATGTCCCACTGACTGCATATAGAGAGGCTTCGCCTAGGCAGGGTGGGCAATTCTGCACAGATTTTTTTCCACCACTGTCTCTGTGCTATACACTAATTACAACAATTTCCCACATTTGACTTGGACAGATTATGAAAAGTTATTAAAAAAAAAACCTAAATTAAAAACCAGTGGCACATTCTATAAAGCAAAGCCCCACTGAACAAGTCTGTGCAGCATCTCGAACCAGAACAGATAGAGAATGTTCATATATTAAAAACATAATGACATCTGCGTCTAAAGAAAAAAAAAAATACAGCAATAAACGCAGTGGGACGATTTCTTTGCTGACTGAGGCGGAGAGGTGATTCTCATAGAGAGATCTGAGAAGTTTATCTAAGTTATTCTTTTTTTCATAAAGAGGTGAGAGAGATACGCTGCGCTTAGCTGCTCTTTCTGACCCTCATTTAGTTTTTTTGTGAGGCTCAAAGTGGATTAACTACTTCATCCATTTTTTCTCGTGAAGTTTTTTGTGATGCTCAGATACATTTTCTGTCCTCCTGAACTCTTATCATGGGTAAATTTTTCAATTTTTTTATGTTTCATTTATTATTTTTGCACCAGTCTGTACTGCTTACTATATACGGGATGTGCGACTTCAAAACTGATTCTTTCTCCGTGCGATCAACAGATTTTATTTTGTATTTCCCTCCAAAGCGGATGTGTTTTACTTTGTAACTGCGTCTCTCTTCCCGTCAGACCCATGAAATTGCTGCTGAATTGCTGCGTAGTCCAAATAAAATAGATTTGGGCTCTATCTCAGTTGGAGCTACGCAGCCCCCTTGTGTAAAATTGTGTCTATATGATTATCTCAATTGACTTTTAATGAGCGCTAAACACCATGACCTCGTCCGACACAATTTTCTGTGAAATTGGATGTAAAATTGGATTCAGTGCATTCTGACCTTAAGGTGTGAAATGAGCTTAGGTTTAGTTTAGCTATGCAATGGTGATGGTTAGGTTTAGGGCACAGAAAGGGTTAAAAATGGCTTAAAATGAATGAAGGTTAATGGGAATCAACAGCTCTCACTACATGTACCCAGACAGGGATGTGTGGACATGTGTACAGACCTCTGGGTGGGATCCTCACTGGGGAGTTGACCCTTCTTGGTGGCTCGTCTCTTATATGTATGGGGGAGGATCTGAGGCTGGCGGGGGGAAGATCGGAGAGAGATCTGCAGAGACAAGGTGTAGGAATTAGGATCAGTTAGAGGTGAAGGCTGTGGATGAAATGTGTGTTTGAAGAGTCGACTGTTTGGGCTGTGTGTCTGAATGTTTCAGTCCCTAAGCATGTCCCAGCAAAGGTCAAATCAGAGGTAACCCGTACTTGTATCTGGCATCTGGGAGAGGGCTCTCTCTCCGTGGAGGTGGGGACGCGCTGCGGTCAGAGTCGGAATCAGACACCGGCTTGCGTGGCCTTGAGGAGGCGGAGGAAGGCCGAGGCAGGCTCCAGTTGTTCACAGGAGAAGATCGAGGGTTTGGGAGGGTGGACAGTCCTGGTAGAGCTCTGCAGAGAGATGTCATCACTAAGGTCTTCAAAGCACTCTTCCAACTCATTTTAATATACTGGGAGCAGCAAAAAAGGAAGACTTTGAAATCTAGAATTTAAACCATTTTTTAGAAACACCCCATCAAGATAAAGCAGAGCAGTAAAAGTGAGATTATTACTGCTGAAATGATCAAATAATCAAATTTAATTAAATGAGCTGAAACTGGAATGAATTCCTACTAAATGAGTAAAAGGCTTCTGCTTCTAAGCTTCTTTTAAATCTAAATGACTGACCTGTATTTGCTGGAGTCCTTCATATCTGGGCTGACTCTCCTGACGGGAGGAGGAGGAGTGGCACTGCGGTCCGAATCCGACTCAGAAGGAGCTGAAGAGAAACAATAATTCAACATAATAAATCTTTTTTTCTTTATCTCACAGCTGACATGTGATTCATTGAGCCATCTCTATAGATATGCTGCTATAGGCTTAGACTGTTGGAGGACATAGGGACCCCTTTTAATAATTCTGCTTCATTCTATCCTTACTTTCCCACTCTGCAGAATTTAATTCACTCTCTAACTTTTCTCATCATAGTAGCTTCATCTGGTCTATAGCTGCCTAGCTATAGACCCCTGGACGGGGTCGCCTGTGGAGCTGGTTGACAGTAACTTTTTGTATCTCTGCTTCTTTTTCTATGTCTGCTTCTGTCTCCTTGAACCCCAGTCGGCCTCTGCAGATGGCCGCTCACACTGAGCCTGGTTCTGCTGGAGGTTTCTTCCTGTTAAAAGGGAGTTTTTCCTCTCCACTGTCGCTATAAGCATGCTTAGTGTGAGGGATTGCCGCTGAGTTGATGCAATCAACTGGTTTTCCTTTGAATCACCTTTACTGTATGATCTGGTTGAATTGTAAAGTACCTTTAGATGACATGAGTTGTGAATTGGCGCTATTGAAATAAACTGAATTGAAATTGTGGTAGTGGTGCTTTTAAGGCTCTGAAGGGCAGCATTCCTACAGTCAATGTGCCATTTAAGTTAAATAGTTAAATGCGTTTCTGTGGAGGTTGTACCTCTGCGGGAGGCGTACGATCTCGGAGGAGGCCGACTCAGCGTGGAGCGTACGGGCGACGGGTCCCTGGACTTGGCTCTTGGAGGAGGCTCAGCTCTCGTTCTAGGTTCAAAACATTTTCAGCAATTGAAAAGAAAGAAACAAAAGAACAAAGAAAAACTCTGTGATGTCTGTACCTGCGGGTCCGTTTCTCTCGGGTGTGTTGACGCGTTGCCCGACGAGGGGTGATGTCCTCATCGATGTCTGAAATGTCTGTTTGGTCACAGAGAAAAGTTTAACAACCTGATGTGGATCCACGCTACATACCGTACTGTCGACTCTATGAGGAAATCTTACCTTCCAGCTCGGAGCTGCTGTCTTTGCGCCGCTCCTCGTCGCTGTTGGGGGGGCTGTCGTCCACCTCAGGGATGGTGACCAGGAACTTGCGGTCGTCTCTGAGGACCGTCATGGTCAGCTTGCCCCGGCTCTTCTCCACCAGGTGCTTGGTCTCCAGGAGGGAGAGATTTTCCGTCGTCATTCCGTTAATCTATTAAAACACAGAGAAGCGGTTATTTTTGCTTTTCTTACAATAGATAGAAGAAGTTTCCATGCTTTTAATCTTAAGCAGAGGAAAGAGAAAAGTCCACCTTTAAAATGAGGTCTCCCTCCTGCAGCGTGCCTTCCTTTGCAGCCAGGCCGCTTTCTGTCATGTGCTTTATGAAGATCTGACTTCCCAGCTTCAATCCGTACTCTGCAGAGCAGGACAGGATTGGTCATTTTAAAATGAGACCTGGACTAGAAAAATATCCATCATACAGGTTTGCATTTCAAACTAATGTGAAGGAAAATCCTACCGTCTGTGATTTTCTTCTTAATCAGCGTGGTTTTAATGGGTTTCTCAGGAGCATTGTTCTGCGGCAGCCTCTTGTACCCGGACATCAGTGGCAGTGTTGCTCCGTAACCGTTACGCTGAGGCGAGGGGCTGCGGCCGCGGGGGTTGTAACGTCCCGCGTCCCTGTTGTCGCTGCCATCAGAGTAGCGGCGCGTTCGTCTGGGAGGATCTTGATCCAGCAGGTTGGACTGTGAGGCTGCTCTTGTCGGTCTGGAGGTGGCCGGGATCTGGATCTTTCGAGGCCGTTTTACTGTCTGCAGGGAACAAAGGTCAGAGTTTAAAGATCAGGTTGACCTATGAGATGAGTCATCATTACATACAATTAACTGAACATTTCGTCACATTATAACCACAAACACTTATGCTATTTATTGAGATTTCATCTGATGGACCAACGTGGAACAGATGGTTCTAATTTCAAATTATTGTTTTTGAAATAATTTAAAAGCAAAAATCAAACGATGTGATTCATGTGTCCCTTTAAATCAGGTCTCTCAAACTGGTTCCAGAAAGGGCCGTGTGGCTGCAGGTTTTCCTTCCAACCAAGCAATAGCACACCAGGCTCCCTTCATCTCATCAAGTCATCATGTTCAGATTGGACTCACTTGATAAGATGGCTGGAGTCTGGTGTGGTATTGCTTGGTTGGAAAGAAAACCTGCAGCCACACGACCCTTTCTGGAACAGGTTTGAGACTCCTGCATATGGATTTGTTTTTAAATCAAAATCTGGACCGTGTCTACAGGTTTTAATCCAGAACTTCCTGTTTTTAGGTCCATCCATCCCAACGTGAACAGTGAGCAGCTCCTATGCTCATACCTGTGAGCCATTTTTGATGCTGTAAACATCTTGTTTTACCATTGGGAGGTTAATTTCTTATTTCTCTGATTTTTATGATCCTGCTGTTCATTCACTTTAATTAACACAAACATCTGAGATCTTCACAGAACAGCAGCATTCAAGCCCATACCTATATAATAATAATAACTATACAGGTGACCGCCAGGGAAGCTAATCTGGATTCATTTCTGGATATTAAAGGGATCTCAATAAAAATGTAAAAAAGTAATTTTTTTTTGTATTTGTTAAAAATATTGAAAATCCTGCATAATTTTCCTCCCACTTCACATGTATGACTATTACGTAAAGTCCTAATAAGATAGCCTAAAATGTGTGGTTGCATTATAATAACATTTGACATGGTTGAAGGGGTGTGAATACTTTAGCAAGGCTATTTTATTTGCGCCTTTGGAATACTCACTATGTTTGCCGTCTTGCCGCATGCCTTTAGGGTGTGAATGGTGTAGTTAGAGTGAACGTTTTCCATAGAAACTCCATTGACCATGACGATTTGGTCTTTGTTGCTACAAAAAATCAAAACAACATAAAACATAAGCAACAACAGATATAAGTCTGTTTTTTTTTAGGGGGAAAGGATAGTTTTTTATTTGATCTTTAAATGTTTAGTCGTGTAAAAGGAGACATACAAGAGTCGTCCCATGGCCGGTCCATTCGGCAGAACATCTGACACCACCACAGCTGTTTCTCCCGTATCTGGGTTTGGCTTGTCCTTCCCTCCTGATAAGGCAAAACCAAAGCCCACCTTTGGGTCCTGCCATGAAGAGAGGGAGAAAAGAAAGGGGGTTAAATGATAGGAAGTGCATTAAAGCCAGATAAGGAATGCAGTAAAGAAAAACGCAGCCTAAGTGGGAGATGGAGCACAGAGATAGAGGGAGACGGAGCACATTCCAGTGGCAGGATGGTGACGAGCCAGTCGGTGCTGTGGGGCGCAGTAGGGTGTGTCTCTCTGAATTCCTGCACTGGAACAAGACATCTGAAGCACGGTCCACCTCAGACCCCGAGAGTCCCTCAGAATAACCCCTGAGAAACAAGCCCCCCTCACCCAGCTAGATGTTCCCTCTAAAGCAGACAGATACCAAAGGTACCAAAACACATTTAATGCTGATAAACACCACAGAAGGTCCCCACAGATCCATCATCACATTCACAGGAAGAGAAACTTACCTTGTTTAGGGTTATCGTGTGCTGCTCCCATATCGTTATCTCATCCATGCCTGGTTTCTGACAAAAATAAAAAAGGGACTTTAATGACTTTCAGATTTTGCCGAATGTGATCAAAATAATGCCAACATGGCCGCTTCATCCGATGGTGGAACGCTGGACCTTAACGTGGAGGACAGTGGATCCAAACAGAAAGGCTGTTTGTTCAACTCCACCTGATAGGAGCGTGCTCACACCTGTTTCAATCCTGCCTGACCGGTTTGGAGGAGGAGTTACCTGCTCTGTGGACGCGTGCGTGTGCGTGTACGCACTCACTCACACAGCAGACAGGTGGACTTCAGCTCCAATAAACTCGAGGAAAATAAATCCAAATAATACGACTACTGTCCTATTTTTTGAGTCTGAACTTTCTTGCCTTGCTCAATTTTCATTATTCATTTTTAAAATGAACAATGATGAAAAAAGATGACCAGTCAAGAAAAAAGTGAAATACATTTAAAAATAATTAATTAAAATAAAAATTATTGATGAGGAACGTATGAAATTGACCTAATGTCACCTTATTTATAAAATCCCCATGACTCAGTAATGACTCAGTTATTTCTGGGCCTTACTATTTACACAGTCACTATAAAATAACGACAGGAAGTGTCATTCGTTTTCAGAACATTTTGAATGTTTACAGGTGTTGCGTTACATTTCAAACACAGCTTAGCCTGTCTGACAGGCCTTTATATTAGGGGGAAATGCTATTATATTAGTAAATACTGTAATAAGAATATTTAACATACATTTCTTAGTGTCATTTCTTAGTTATAATTATGATATTGATAAATAAATAAACAAACAAATAAAAGCCCCAGAAAGAGGCCTGTAGAAAGTTATGATAATAAAATGTTTATAAGACCCCAACACTTTAGAAATATATTTACTTAAAAAACTTTATACTGTGACAGAGCACTTCGCTCTCAATCTGCGGGTTTAATAGTGGTTTCTAGAATTTCTAAAAGTAGAATAGGAAGCAGATCTTTTAGTTATCAGGCTCCTCTCCTGTTGAACCAACTACCAGTTTTAGTCTGTGAGGCAGACACCCTGTCTACTTTTAAGGCTAGGCTTAAAACTTTCCTTTTTGATAAAGCTTATAGTTAGAGTGGCTCAGGTTATCCTGAGCTATCTCTATAGTTATGCTGCTATAGGCTTAGGTTACTGGAGGACATAGGGACCCCCTTTTCATCATCTCTCTATTCTCTCACTCTGCAGAATCTGTTAGTTCAATCTCTAACGTTCTGCTCTCTCTGCTTTTTCTCATAGTAGCTTCATCTGGTCTGTTCCTGTTTGGCTGTGACTCCATCCTGGAGAGAAATATCAGCTGTGCTGCTGCCATCAACACCTTTGTTTCTAGATGTTCGAGATCTGCCCGTATTTTAGTGTTTTCCTGTTTCTCTGACTGTGACTGGCTGGATGTGCTCTCTTCATCCTCCGACATGGGAGCTGGCTCGGAACTCGTCTGCCTGGCTGTGTGTTTCCTGGACGGGGCCGCCTGTGGAGCTGGTTGACAGTTTTTTTCTATCTCTGCTTCTGTCTCCTTGAACCCCAGTTGGCCTCGGCAGATGGCTGCTCACACTGAGCCTGGTTCTGCTGGAGGTTTCTTCCTGTTCAAAGGGAGTTTTTCCTCTCTACTGTCGCTACAATTTGCTTAGTGTGAGGGATTGCTTTTGAGTCAATGAGTCGATGCAATCAACTGGTTTTCCTTAGATAGAAAACTTTGAATCAATTTGACCGGATGATCTGGGTGAATTGTAAAGTGCCTTTAGATGACACTCTATATAAATAAACTGAATTGAACTGATAACAGAGCGTTATGCGTAATGAAATATCAGAAACTGTATGAAAGTCATTGATATCGAATTAAAGTATCGTTATATAATCGATACTGAAATGTTGTCCTGCCTTAACTAACCTTAACAGAAACGGATGAAAAAAAAAATCATTTCACTGTTTAATAGACGGTTCTTTAATTCAGTAAATTAAATTCCTGCCTAGCAGATTGTTTGGATAGCAATATTAAGAACACCAGATTTCAACTTTCTTGACAAACGAGGTGAAATGCCGTTCATGTTTCGCATTTGCAACCCAAAGACCAAACAAGCTGAGCACGAACTAAAACATGAACTACTATGAAATAACCAATAAGGATGTTTGTTCCAGAGGAACAGGTAAAGCAGGACGCTGTCGGTGAAACATAAACCGGTTCGAGCTTTAAGGGAAATTCAAGATCCACATTCTGATGCTTCATTTTAAACTCCGGGCTCTGGACACGAAAATCAGAGATTTACTGGTTGAAGCCAGTTTCTGTTATTCTTTAAAGTCTCGACACCCGTAGATATTTTCTCTTGCACACACACTTATTTGTGCAAAATTTCTGTAACTCAAAACGAAAAAACTAACAGCTTCTTTTTATTTGGGATTCTAGTTTTGTATTTAACAGGAAATGAAGGATTTATAAGATTATCACCATTTTTAAGCATCAAAGCAGATATCTTTATCTAATCTCTACTAAACTCAAAACAAGGCAGCGCAGGATGTAATTTGTTGATTTGCTCTAAAAAAAAAAATACTGAGATTTCCTGCAATTGATGCATATCATGAATAAGAAAAAGCAAACCCTTTTTTTTTTAAACTAACTGGTCAGATTTGCCATTTCACTGCTGCTATTCCGTTTTTAACAACCAAACCTACAAAAAGAGAGAAACTACATATTATTGAATAATATATTCAACTATATGGGTTAACTAAGGCTCTCCTTCTAATTTTTCTTTAATCCCTTGGCCTGTTACATTTCATTTTTATGCAGATGGCATTTAGCTGCACTGCTCCTCAACAGTCCAGATTGTTTTAAACAAACTGAGTTTTAGTGCCTAAAACTTTAGCCAAGTTTAACACAACTTTAAGAAAAATTTACTGTTTTTCCAAAAAGCTCAGTTTTTTTTTTTTTTTTGGTTTTTTGTCTGTTTTCAAGCACAATTTGAGTAATTATCCCGTTGCTAAGGCACGACCAATCAGTGCCTTAGTGGCACTGATTTGTCGCTAAAAACCATTTGACTGTCACTACTCTTACTAGCAGACATTATCAGCACTGGAAGCTCGTGTCAAAATAAGTACTTCACCTTCACTACCTTTTACGCAAACTAAAGTATGCATCAGAAAAAAATACATTGATCATTTCCAGCTGGTAACAATGCCTGCAATAGTATTTGCAGCTCCCACTGCTCCTCTTTGCAATGTTTTTACATTGTTACATTACATCATTTAAAATCCTGAGCCCTGGGGCATAAACAGAGTGTGTGGTTTTCATACCAACAGCTTGTTTATGGAGTGTTTGAAAGAAAACAATGACATAAATGTACACTTCTACGCGTTTCTGCACACCTTTCCTTTATACAACCTATTTTGCATGGAATTGGTCACAGCTGCAACTTTCCGGTCCCCGCCTATAAATAAATATGCAAAGCAGTAGAAACATGAGAAAGGCTCCAACCATGTGTCCAGAAAACCATGGCAATGTCAACTCGGTAAGGAAAACAAAATTATTTAGATTCAGTGGATCTGAAATACAGATGTTAGTTTTTAGAAATTAAAAACAGTGAATCTTATTTGACACTAATTTCTCTGGTATAAATGATAAAATGAAAAGAATTGAGCAACTGAAGACATATTCGAGATGAATTCTGATTCTTGCCCCAAATAAATATTTGGTAATATAACTATAAGTGATATTTTATCATTAAGCAGACTGGACATTAGTTATTAAAGCTGACATCTGTTAGGGACAGCAATAACAGGGACGTGATTCGATTTTCTGCCATGTTGTCTGTTTAACTACAGCATTGACGAGTTGCATGCATGGATTTGATCTGTTTCATACAGCTGACATGGCTTATGGATGACCGAAGTGAGCCAGCTCCCTCTGCAAAGCTCTTTACCCTAGTGACCAAGATATTTCTTTAGCCAAGTCCTGCAGCTGAAGCAAGGAAGCCATCATTTCACACCTTCCTCTCTGCAGCTACTTATGGATGCATGAATGTTAACATCTTGTCCACATCAGAAGACATAACACCTCACTTGTTTGCAGCTAATCTACAGATCCAACAACAAATCAAACAAAGTGCCACTCAGCTCACAGATTGAGATCTACATGAAACAAAAACAGAATATTTGGTGTACATCCTGCTGAGGTTGTTTCCATACATCTTTAAGGTGTTTTTTTTCAGTTTCATTGTTCAAGAATGAACCATGAATAATAATGAACATCAGCTTTGATGCCTGCTTAGTTAAAAACAACTGAATGGAATCAAAGTCGGATCGGGGTAAGCTCTACAGCTTTTGACATAAAAATGTAAAAAGTTTACAAAGCTGTTGCACATAAAAATTAATTTGCAACGTTATTTACTGATTCATAGATTCAGAGATGAGAACCCTGCAGAGGTCAGCTCATCCTCAGCAGAGTAAATCCTCATTGCTCAGGTTGATCCCAAGAACCAGGTAGAAACCTGCAGGGTGTTGCTCAAACTGTTCAAGGAGCTGTTCAAGGAGCCCTCTTTTATCTAATCGTTTTATCTAATCTCAAGGACTTGGGGGGCCTGATTTCTTTTACTAAAAAAAAAAAAAAAAGAAAAAACATCTGAAATGTATTCAACTGGATGTACCTTAAATATAACCGGATTTGCTTGTATTAGTCAGTATTCTTTTTCTTTTAACTTCTAATGAGATCATGATTGAAGCGCTCTTTTATCAATATTCGCTTATTTAGAGGTTTTGCAATCTGTTGTTTGGAAACGTTGAAACAAGCAGGCGAGGATCAGCAGTGTTAGACCTTTGGACAGGTGGCCGACTGTTTGACCAAGTTAATTATTAACGTTAAAGTTGACCTAATTGAAAGCCAGTTCTGTCCTGATTTCTCGCCAAGCTGCATGTTTAACCCGACCTCACACCAGAGGTTTGATTTCTTTAGCTCTGTTACAGTTTATTAGCTGTGATTCACGTCCGAGCGATTAAAGAAAGAAGGATAAAAATATATCAGCAGAGAGTCACCGTTTGCCACGTTCAGCAAACGTACTCTGAGAAGGCGTTAGGAATGACCCTCAGTAAAAACCAAAGGAGGAGCAAAGAGCAAAGGCAAACAGGAGCATAAAACTCCTGCTGAGAAGGAAAAGGAGGCCAACTGGTTGCTGAGCAGACCTACATTTACAGGAGGACTGAACTTTAGTCCATTAATACATTACCATCCACCTCACTGTGGAAAAGAATAATCAACTCTAGGGCTACAACTAACGATTATTTTACAAATCGATTAATCTGTCGATTATTTTTTCGATTAATTGATTAATAATCAGATAGTCAAAGATTCCTTAAAGAATTTGTTTTATTAAAAGAAACCAGGCGAAACTCAAACTTTTCCACTTGATGAGTTCTAGATAGAGCATACTTTTTTAAATGCAAAATATTTATATTTTTTTTATAATCTTGGTATAATTACTGCTGTAAGTGGGTCACTGTCAGCTAAAGGCATGTTAACAATTAATCATCGTTTGCTAAATTAGTAGAGGTTTATTTCAATAATCGATGCATCTGATTAATTTTTTCATCCCTAATCCATGTTTGATCTGTTTGGACTGTCGGTCATCCTGAGAGGTTTTTAACGAGCTAAACTGAAGAAACAGTTTAAATTTTGTTGAATTGTATCTAAAATTAAACATATGAGCCAGAAGTAGAGCACTAACCTGAACTAGATCAATCTAGAGATTCATAAACTAGTCATAAACTATGAAAACTGTTAGAGATCAAATTCAGTAGTTTATTATATAAAAAGAATTCATTTTACCATTAAGACCGAATAATTCATGGATTATAAATTAATCTCCTCATTTACTTTTAATCCTAACATTTAGAAACATTTCTGATCACATGGTCTGTTTATCACTTTCTCCACTTACCATGTGATCCTTAAACCTCACTTCCATTTTCCACTGGGCTTTCTAACCTGAGCAAAACACCTGTGGCCCCCAGCCATCAAGCAGCAGCTTGCTCTTCATACTCCATGCGCTGCCAAACACAAAGCTCTACGGTCATCCGCCAGCAGCTCCTTTCCCTCCGATTTAGTTCTGGATAAATGGAATCTGGCGTCCAGCAGAAACTTGATCCTCCCACTGAAACGATCGGTAATCTGACCTGCAGTGGTAGCTCTCCCTGTCCCAGCAGAAGGTTTCAGAGACCTCACCTGGAGAGTGCTCCTCCCCCTAAAGGCTTTGCCCGCTCTCATGGTCTCTATGGAGCTCTCAGACGATGGTGGATTTAAGGTGGAGCTTCGTCCTCCTTACAGTATGTAATACAACCTTAAATAGGGCAGCTGCTGTATTCAGATATGCTGGTTCTGCTACAGGACATCAGCATTAATACTGAGCAGGACCTCAACAGTCCAAGAGTTTGATGTGAAACTTTAAAATGAGCTGGTTACCAGAATCAAGGCGCCACTTCAAACAAAAACCTCAGTTTCAAAGTGGAAAAACGTCTTTTGCTTGTTAATCAATGTTTTAGAGTTCCTTTAATATGAGGGCAGGGTCTGAGTTAGCTATGCACTGCCAGTCAGCTGGCTCAAAGTTATTATCATTAACTAAAAGGGATGAAATAAAGACAGTTTTTGTCTTTTTTCAAGGTCTAGTTTTTATTTATAATTAATTTAAATGAAAATATTCTGAGACTGCATTAAGAGTCTCAGTTTAGTTCCCGCTCTAGTTCCCGGTTGCTTTTTTCCCTTTTTTTTTTTTGCTGTACTGCATTCTGCCAGCAGATGGCAGATAGGACAGGCAGGTCATTAGTGCTGCAGCCGTCTGTACTTATCTGGGGTTTTTATATCTGTTATTATGATGATTGTGGTTTTCTTTTTTAGATTTTCCTTGTTTGTAACTCATATTACATAGAAGATTGAAACTAAAACTGAAACTAAACTAGCTAAGAAATACTGAAAACATTAAAACTAGAAAAGATTTGGAAGTCGGAAGCCTAGGGCCGCAACTAATGATTGTTTTGCGAATGATTCATCTGTCGAGTAGATAAATCGATCAATAATCGGATAGCCAAAGGTTCCTTAAAGAAGATTTTTTTACAAAATTAAACCAGGTGAAACTACAACTTTTCCTCTTGAGTTCTGGATAGAGAATATTGACTGACAAAAAATCTATAATTTTAATTTTTCTATCTTAAACGCAAAATGTTTATATATTTTTTTTTTTTTTACAATCCAAGTATAATTACTGCTCTAATTGTGTCGCTCTGTCAGCTAAAGGCATATATTAGAGTCTCTATACTCCAGTTAACTATTTATCGATTACTGAATTAGTTAACGATTATTTCAATAATCGATTAATCACGATTAATACATTTAATCAGCCCAACAGAAGCCAAAATAAATGTGTTAAATTGTTGACATCAGAATAGCCTATATTTTAAATTAAAATGTAAAAAGATGTAAGAAAAGTTAGCCTATTAATGCTGTTATACTCTAAACAGATGCAGAGTTATACTTCTAAACTCCATTTGAAAAACAAAACAAGCACAGAAACATGAAATCAAGCCCAACTAGATTATAGGAACAGAAAAGCAGGTAATAGTTCACAGAAAAGGTGGCGGCTTCTCATTTAAAACCAATTAAAGCTCCGGGGGCTTTTGCAGAGTATTCATTATACAGTTTCTTCCAGCTTTTTGTGGAAGTTTTTCACAATCTTCTCTGAAAACGGAATATTAATGATGAACTGTAACATTCTAATGTTTGGCCTTCAACCTTTAGGCTGATTTTTAACCACACCAGCATTGTAGTTTAGAGTTACAAACCATTGCAACATGGCTGTAGGAGCTGCTTGACTTAAAATGCAAATGTAGAGAGCGAAGCCTCCCTACATTTGAATTTTCTTAGGAAAAAACAGCAAAGTTAACTTCTTTTTCTTTGTTTCGTTTTTCTTCCCCTTGATTCTTTTTTAAAATAATTTTGATGAAGTCATCTGTCACAGCTGTATTTAATTCAACCAAAGACTTTTACCGGAACCTAAAAACGTTATTACTTTTATAATAAGCTCCAAAAAAACACAGTATATGTAACACCAAAATGCCTCGCTTGGTTTTCAGTAAATGTCTCTGTGACCTGATCTGCTATGATCTCGCTTTGAATACACATTACATTTGATCCATTGACTTACAGGCACCACCAACAGCGGTGGGGGCTCCGGGGGCTCAGAGCCAAATTTCTTCAGTAGTTTGAGTCTCTGAGTCAGTTTCATGATGACAGCAGTGCTGCTGCAGCCGTCTTCTCTTCTTTAAATATTTCCACTGGTGAGTCGGTCAGAGGATGAGGTCAAACATACCATAATCCCACCACGCATGATGGTGAAAGAACTCAACGTTAGAAACTAGAAAGTGGAATCCCTCATGCATCCATCCAGAGCTAAGCTCAGAGCTCTCTGCAGCGACTCCTTTCATAAAGGGTCAGTCAGTTGCTCCCAGTGTCAGCGCTGTGTGAGCAGATTGGTCAACTGCTCCTCCAGGCAGCAGTGGCTGCAGGTCCCAGGCTGCTGGCTGAGTTTCAGTCTGCTGGGCGCCATGGTTACGATGGAGGAATGAGAGCACTGGTCTGTTAATAATTGACGGGCTGTTTGCTACAATATAGATCCTCTGGTCTGGAGTTAGGTTTCCTGGGTTCCTACAGTGGCTCTGTTGTGTCTCAGGACCAGGAAATAGCACCGTGGCAACAGTGAGCTTTGATGTTATCTCTGCTTCGTAGTTAACGTTTATCCACGCCCCAGAGCGTGGGAGTGCCCATGCACTCCTGTTTTCTGATAATCAGTGCCCTGCCTCTTTAGGGCTGCAGTCACCTGTCCCTTACCTACATCACAGCACTTCTACATTGGAAAAGGCTTCACCTCTAGCAGTTAGTGTGGGTTTGGTTTTGGCAACAGAGCAGGATCCTGGGCAGGGATCAGCTGGATGTGTGACAACCGGCCCGTTACTGGAGGTGAAATATTAATCTAATAGTAAGAAAATAACAGGATGACCTGCAGCCATGAGCAGAGGTGTTTCCTCTGTTATTTTGTAGGTTATTACTCCATGTTTGTGCGTCGGGGGATTTTTAACTTTCTTTCACTTTAAAGCCACTCCTGCTGGACATCCAGCATGCACAGTTACCAGCTGGGAACTTAACCAGTGGTTAAGTAAGCAGCGAGGAAAAGCAAGGCTTCCCTGTGCAAATATGAACCTTCCCACCACAAACACTTCAGAGGTTTGCAGAGTAGCTGTAGTTACACAGACCTGGCATTTTCAGCTTCCACTTTCTGAGGGCTTTGGGAAAAGAGAGCAAACAGCCGCCTTACAAGCTACCTGGATGCTACACATGAGACTTTGAAGTTTATTCTGCACTTTTAGGCATCAAAATCACTGCGATTACAGACTTGATCAGCTGTAACTGAGAGGAGGAACACATAAAAAAGGCTATTTTTACTTAAGATAATAGGAACTGGTAACATTTTCAGTTTGTAAACCAGAACCAACACCAGGGCTGTGAGATACAAGCCTTTTATATCCGATATGATACAGATATCACAGCTTTGAGCATTGACGGATAACAATAGACATAAT
Organism: Cyprinodon variegatus; assembly: GCF_000732505.1. NCBI lineage: Eukaryota > Metazoa > Chordata > Actinopteri > Cyprinodontiformes > Cyprinodontidae > Cyprinodon > Cyprinodon variegatus. The sequence continues at coordinate 304,859 of NW_015150988.1, read as the reverse complement.
TTATCAACATTTATTATATATCATATTAATATCCATTTCATAGAGTGGAATGATTGAAAAGGTTTATTCTGTCAAACAGAAAACATTACTTAACAAAATCAGATATGAGAAAAATTGACTAATTTGTTATTCAGTTATTTTAATGCTCATAGCGTTCTAGTATCAGGCCGATGTTGCACTGATTTCTGATATCAATATCTGATCGAGATATCCCTAATTATCAGTTTTTTTGCTTTTGTCTCACCTTTTAAAGTAATTCACTTTCTAACTTTATGTTAACACAACCATTAACCTTTAAATTGATGTCAGCCCTAACAGCAGCTCTGCTAAATCTGGTGTCTGACCGCCTAAATCCTACATCCCCCAGAATGCCGAGCGGTTCTGGATCTTGGTTAAGTGAAATTCTCAAAGATTTGATTGGATATATTTATATTAATATTGTTTTTGTTACGATACATATTATATTTTTGATTGCTCAACATTGACCAACACCAAGTGTTTGATGCTAAATTAACGTTAGGAAAATCTGCTCTGCTGGATAAATGGGGATCCAATCATTCCTAAAGTTACTGTTTGATTCAAACACTTTATCAAAGTCCCTTTGAGAATGGTAATTAAAGGATAGTGGTAGTTAAAGGAAAATTTAATCAAAAACAAAACTGAAACCAGCCATGAAGAGCCTGATACTAGAGCATTGATACCAAGCATTCAGGTATAAGAATAACTCCTACAAACATCACATTCACGTTCAGAGTTAATAAAACAAGCTCAGCTGTAAGAAATACAAAGAAAACTGCATTTATAAATCCAACTTAAATATAGTTCTCACTGTATTAAGTCACACCAAATATAATTCTTCTAAATCCTCATGTTTAATCCCTAATGGCTGCCAGGGAAGGTGCTGCCAGCTCCATCAGCAGGAGGTCAAACCTGGACGGCTCACCAGCAAAACATAAAAAAATGACCAACAAACCTGAGCTGCATGTTTTTAGCCTGCGGCAGGATGATTAGATTTAAACAATGCATCTATAAAAAAAAGTAGGACTGGGCAATTAATTGCATTTGCAGTATAACTGCAATTTAGAAAAATGCTATTTTCAAAACGCAGAGACACTCAATTTTAGTCAAAATGAATTTAACAAGAGTAAGACATTACATTTCTCTCTTAGGTGGCGTTAATACAATTAAAGTGGGTATGCTGTCGCACTTAAAGAACAAAGAGTTGCACCTAGATCTATGCATTATAGAAGAAGTAAGAACTTTTTCAACTGTTACAGCAAAGTCCTGCAGCTCTGGATTCTGGACAAGCAGGCTTTCAAGGTCATGAAAAAACTGAAACCTTGGAGGAAAACATCTCCATGGTTATGCTTAGTACAAAAGAAAATCGCAATATTGGTTGAAAATAGTTGCTTTTTTGAATTTTTGCAAAATGGTTCAGTCCTATAAACAAGCACTGATTCTTTTAGTTTAATTAATATTTCATATTAATACTGACTCCAAGCAGATGCTGTTTCTGTTCATTCATTCAACAAAATACCTTAATTTGTTCAAATACAGTCCAGAGACATTCTCCATCTCTATATAATATTGTGTCTTATAGAGTTTCTTTATCGTGGGTTTAATGGTTAATAAATACGTTTATATTGTTTCTAGTCATTGCAGCACTAGAGGGCGAGCATCCACCAGAGCCAAATCAACCCAATTCATTGTTCATGCATCACCAAGTTTACTATTTGGAAAAAATCCAGGGGTTTGATTAAAACCCTTTGGAGTGACAGTAAACTTTAGAGCCTCAATCAGTTCATCAGATCCAAAGGCTGATTGGCATGAAGGCAGAGGAAGACGGAGCACTTTGGGAATGCAGCCGAAACTGTTGTGAAACTCTGTGGCAGGCAAGTAGAAACTTGTAAGTGTGGCAGAACCAGTATGGTGAGGGAAAATAAAGGAAGAGAGGGGGGAGAGAGGGGAGAGAGGGGGAGAGAGCAGGGCCTGCAGCTGTCTGTCAGTCACAGTTCAAATATACAAACAGCTAGAACTGCAGCAAAAACAGAGAAATGGTCCAAAACTCGGTAAATCTGGAGTCAATTCAACTTTCAAACAAAACAACAAACACCGTGACTGAAATACATTGTAAGGTAAAACCGGACAGATACAATAAAACTTGTTTTTTTTAAATCATTTTATGTAGATATTACTTAAAGTTTGGACTTAAAGAGACCAAACTATCCAGAAGGATCCATCTGGCTGCGACAAAATACTCTAATTTAAAGAAAAGGCCAACAGGCGACAGCTGCTGGAATCACCTGTTTGTTAGAGCTGAGACTCTCCTACCAAAAACTTTTTTATTTATTAGTTTTTTTATTATTTCTCAATAAAACAAATAAAGTTTCCAAACCTGTCTGTTTCCTCGCCGTATTAAACCGTCTGGATGTTTCCTGTAGTCTGTAGTCCTCTCCGCGTATCGTTTTCTCTCTTTGACTCTTTGCTTTCTACCTGGATTCTCCCTGAAATCTTCAGCAGCTCAGGTGAGCGGGGGCGTGTCCGGAACGTGCGCGCTCAGTTTCGCGACGTAATGACGTGAGTCAACGTCAAAGGAAGGGCTTTCGATCGCCGATAAAATACCTGCTGGGAAATGACTGCAATCTTTTACAACCATTATTATTATCTCTTGTTCCTGCTTTAAACAGCAGGATAAAAGATCATTGGCTGTTTATAAACGGCTGCTAAATTCATCTCATTTAAAAAGTCACATTTTAATTATTTCATTCTCCACATTTTGGTCATTTTCCTGTGTAAATAAGAGCAATAATTATAAGGCCTACATCTTAACTGCGGTCCTTTAATGGCGGTTCTAGACCACCTTTACCAGGGAGCCTACAGTGGGGTCAGGGATTTCAAACGAGGGGGGGAGTATAGCACAAGACAATAAAACAAACAAAAAAAACAGAAAAAAATGTACATATAATAAAAACTGCAAACAAACAACAAATATTCAATCATTTGAATTTAAAGTAATCAAGAGCACCAAAGAGTCGTGGTCTTTAGCTCTGCTTTACCTCCTCCTAATAAGAAAGGAGAGAGAAACTTCTCTACTGTCAGATCAGCATACCCATAGACCAGGGGTCTGCAACCTTTCATATCCAAAGAGCCATTTTGCCCTGAGTCCAGCCAAAACTCGCTAAGAGCCGCAAAATATTACATGATTTTTTTTTTATTAAAAAAAACCATCCAATTATTTTTGTAAAATATCTGCAATAAGAAATCTGTTTCCATTTTAAATAACCAAAAACTGATTTGGATTCTTTGCTTTCAAAGTTAGGAAAAACATCAAACGATTCATATAACTGAAGTAATATGGATAATATTTGATGTAAAAAAAAAACATATATATATATATAT
>NW_015150988.1:299533-300322 GCF_000732505.1 Cyprinodon variegatus | reverse complement strand
TTTCTGGTGCTTTCCAACATCTTTTAAAAAACCCACAAAAGCATTTAAGACTGGTAAATGTTCTCATAGTACATTATTTAGTTCTTTATGTCATTAAAGCAACTGTTAGGAGCCATGGTAGAGAGTCCAAAGAGCCACACGAGGCTCCGGAGCTGCAGGTTGCAGACACCTGTCCTATTGGAAGGTTTTCCACAATCTGAAATAATTGCTTTGTATTTTTCTCTATCTACTGAACCCCTCCCCGCAGCATGACGCTGCCAGCACCATGTGCTGTTATTTATCCATCACACACTGTATACATTTGAATTAAATGTTGTCATCCGAATAGAGTGGCTTCTTCTTAGTATTTGCTTTATAATCCTGAAGGTTGACTTTTAGCAGAACCTCTTTCAAAAATGGCTTTCTTATTGCCACATATCAACACCTACCGCGTTTCTGGAGTCTATAATTAATGGCATCTGTTTCACAGATCTAAGCTTAGGATATTTTTCTTTTTCCAGTAGAACCGTGCTTTCCCCTTTCAGATGGAGAACTGTGTAGTTTGCTGGGATATAGCTTGTCCTTCTGTATTCATCAATCTTCAGTCAGCTCTATTGCAGTTGCCACGTTCATCCACAAGAGGGAGCTCACGGGATATGCAGGTAAAATTCCCTAAAATGAATCCACTATTTCATGACAGTTCAAATAACTCCTAAAAAACAACTCACAAAAAATAAATAAAAAAATCAGACTCTACTTCAGCAATCTTGAAGTTTTTATTTGTTTGGAAAGTTAAGATTGCGTTTTCAT
>NW_015150988.1:286879-297751 GCF_000732505.1 Cyprinodon variegatus | reverse complement strand
TCAACATAAATACAGCAACACTCACAGCAAAGAGTTAGGAGAAAAAAACAAAACAAAACAATGACAAAAAGAATGGTTAGTTTAATCACTGTTACCGGGGGAAAGGACATAATTATGTGACAGGCTGGGTTTCTTCCTGAGATTGATAAAAGTTCTTGCATGTTGGAGCCAGTTTCTTTAGGGTTTCTGTCTGTGGAACACTTTGGTATTTCTGGGACAAAAGGCGAACGAGTAGAAAGGAAAGCAGGAGCTAAATTAAACGCAGTTGCTGTACAGCAGTACAGAACAGTGCAATCTTATCCCTTAAATTTAAAGACTTGCAGGTACCATAAATTAATTTGTTCCCATTTTAACGAGGGGGTAACTGATTATTTCAGGCAGCTGAAATATATGATTCCCTTCCTTTCATTTTGGGAAATTATGGTGGAGTGTCACCGAATCCACATGATAAGTTGTTGGTGAGCAAAGAAATAAGCACAGTTAAAGACCTGCAGGTAAATTAATTTTTTCCCATTTTAATAGGGGGGGAACTGATTGTTTCAGGCAGCTGTGATATATGGTTCCCCACCTTTAATGTTTGCAAATAATGATGAAATGTCACCAAATCCAAAGAGTTTGTAATTTGGGGAAATAATGATGAAGCTTCACCAAATCCACAGGATTAGTTGCTGGTGAACAGAGAAATAAGCACAGCTAAAGACTTGCAGGTAAATTAATTTTTTTTCCATAATATGAATGGGGAACTGATTGATTCAGGCAGCTGTGATATATGGTTCCCCTCCTTTAACTTTGGCTAATAATGATCAAATGTCACCAAATCCACATGATTTGTTGTTGGTGAAGAGAGGAATAAGAACTGTTAAAGACTTGCAGGTAAATTAATTTATTCCCATTTTGTGGAGGGGGAACTGATTATTTCAGGCATTCTGAAATATATTTTTCCCCTCCTTTAATTTTGGCAAATAATAAAGAAATGTCACCAAATCCACAGGGATATTTGTTGGTACTGAAAGGAATAGGCACAGTTAAAGACTTACAGGTAAATTTATTTGTTCCCATTTTAATGAGGGGGGAAATGATTATTTCAGGCAGCTGAAATATATGGTTCCCCACCTTTAATTTTTGAAAATAATGATCAAATGTCACCAAATCCTCAGGGTTCATGGTTTGTGGTAACAAGAAAAAGCACAGTTAAAGACTTGCAGGGAAATGATTTTTTCCCCCAGTATATGGAGGGGGTACTGACTAATTTAGGCAGCTGAAAAATATGGTTCCGCTCCTTTAATTTAGGCATTTAAAGCGTAAATATCACCAAATCCACAGGGTTTGTTGATGATGAAGACAGGAATAAACACAGTTAAGACTTGTAGGTAATTGAATTTCTTTCCATTTTATGGAGGGGGCGCTGACTAATTCAGGCAGCTGAAATATATGGCTCCCCTCCTTTGATTTTGACAAATAATGATCAAACGTCACCAAATTTACAGTTTTTTTGTTTTGTTTTGTTTTTTAAGGGGAATAAGCAAAGTTAAAGACTTATAGATAAATTAATTTGTTCCCATTTTATGAAGGGGGAACAGATTATTTCAGGTAGCTGAAATACATGGTTCCCCTCCTTTAATTTTGGCATTTAAAGAGTAAATATGACCATTTCCACACGGTTTGTTGTTTGTGAACAGAGAAATAAGCACAGTTAAAGACTTGCAGGTAATTTAATTTGTTCCCATTTTATGGAGGGGGAACTGATTATTTGATGCAGCTTAAACATATGGTTCCCCTCATTTAATTTCGCAAATAATGATCAAATGTCACCAAATCCACATGGTTTTTTTGTTGGTTGTATGAGGAATAAGGAAATTAAAAGACTTGCAGATAAATTAATTTGTTCCCATTTTATGGAAGGGGGAACTGATTATTTCATGCAGCTAATTTTTGCAAATAAATAGTAATTATTAACAAATCCACATGATTTGTTGGTAATGAAGAGAGGAATAAACACAGTTAAAGACTTGCAGGTAAATTAATTTGATTCCAATTAATGGAGGGGGAAATGATTATTTCAGGCAGCTGAAATATATGGTTCCTCTCCTTTAATTTTAGCAAGTAATGATCAAATGTCACCAAATCCTCAGGGTTTGTTGTTGATGAAGAGAGGAATAAACACAATTTTCAAAGATACAGCCGGTGCTATTGATTCAATCATACCCGCTAACGGACCTAATTGCGGATTGAATCAGAGAGCCGCAGAATCAGCAGAAACTAAAGAGGTTCACATGATAGGAGCTCTACACAGGGATATATTTTTCTGTGAAAGACTTTTTGAATTCTGTTGACATGAGAATTAAATTAACAAGAGCCAGCGATGCGTTTTGTTTAATGGGGGCTCGTGATTCTACTTTTCGACTAAAGATGTTAGGGGTTTCTCTATTTGTGAAAAAGGTTTCCGTTTCTCCCACCATATGCTTAGGTCACACTTCGGCGTTGATGCGCAGTATTTCGCTTTATCCGTCGTTGAGAGTTAATGTGAAGACGTTTTCTATCCCAGAACATTCAAGAATTTGCAACCAAGAGAATCTATTTTTGGGGACCATACCTAAATATGTGGTACAGGGCTTCGTACATCATGAGGCCTTTACCGGAAGGAGAGATTTATCGCCCTTTCACTTCAGGGACATGAATTTAGAGTTTTTGGCACTTTGCAGAGATGGAAAACAGGCTTTTCAACCCCAGGAACTCTGCGAGGGAATTTTACAGCATGATTACCTACACAGGTCATCATTTGAAAGATCATCCACTCTGCATCCCTCGACAGGACTTTTATAACAGATACACACTTTGTTTTTAATCTTAATCCGGGAGGAGATATCGAAGCCCTATCCCCAGTGTCTCACGGTAATCTGAGGCTGGAAATGCGCTTCAGAGAACCACTTCCTCACACCTCTACACTCATTGTTTATGCCTGTTATGATTCTATACTGGAGTTTGGTTTTGGTGTCCAATCGAGCTCCACGGTGCCGGGCAGTGAGCACAGGGCCCACTAGAGGACGTCGGGCCCCCAGGCCACCCCTGTGAAGTCCATTTCCGATTGTTTGGTCAGAGATATTCACACCAGTGGCCTGCTGGAGGTCATTTTGTAGGGCTCTGGCAGTGCTCCTCCTGCTCCTCCTTGCACAAAGGAGCAGATAGCGGTCCTGCTGATGTGTTGTAAACCTTCTACGGCCCTGTCCAGCTCTCCTAGAGTAACTGCCTGTCTCCTGGTATCTCCTCCATGCTCTTGAGATTGTGCTGGGGGACACAGCAAACCTTCTAGCAATGGCACGTGTTTGGAGGAGTTGGACTGCCTGTGCAACCTCTGTAGGGTCCAGGTAGCGCCTCATGCTAACAGTAGTGACAGTGACCCTAGCCAACTGAAAAACTGGTGAAAAAGAGCCAGAAAAGATGAGGAGGGGAAAAAATGTCAGTGGCCTCCACCAGTAAAACCATTCCTGTTCTGATGGTCGTCTCGTTGTTGCCCCTCTAGTGCACCTGTTGTTAATTTCATTAACACCCAAGTAGCTGAAACTGATTAACAACCCCCTCTGCTACTTACCTGACCAAATCAATATCCTAGAAGTTTAATTAACTTGATGCTATACTCTGATTACAAAGTGTTCCTTTAATTTTTTTGATTAGTGTATTTGTGCCCTGGGGCGAAAAAATCTTTGCCCAAAGACTCGTTGAAAGTTATCCATGCGCAGAAGCTCCTCTGCAATGTTAAAGGTAGGAACAGGACCCACAGCTGAAAGCAGCTTTATTTGCACACCACCTTCCACCACAGCACTGACGTCTAGTGTTAATTTCGTTAACGAAAACTAAACGAAAATGTTTTCATCAACGCACATTTTTCACCAAACGAAAACTAGACGAGACTCCCCACTAATAAACAATAACTGGGAGTAAATCAGAAATAATTTTCGTGGGCTAAAAAAGACGAGACAAAAATGCAGTTCAGTAAATAACAACTGGACTAAAATCTATGGACATTTTAATTCATGAACAAAGACGAGATGAAAATTACATATTATTTTATGTTTTTTTTCCAAATCCTGTCTCCTCCTCCTCCTCCACACACCCACTTTCAAACCTGGAGCGGGCGGACACAGAGTAGCCTACACAACACATACACGGCGAGGCGGCGACAGGTTAAAAGTAAAACATGCTTTGCTCAGGGCTCAGGAGAAAGAGGAGACGTGATATATGGACACATTTTCACTTCATTGAAGTGGAGAACAAAACCAAATGCTTGGTTTTAGTTGAAGGGAAGGAATGTGACCACATGGTAGCTGGAATTTATCAGGATAAGACTAAATAAAAATAATAATATGCCACACATAATTCAGAACAACTTTTACCTAGATTTTCATATACAAAATAGCCATTGCTAGGGGAACCACTGCAGGGATGCAAACTCCCAATGTCTTTATTTGGTGACATAAAATGCTGCTCTGTTTATCTGCACATTACTATTATAAGGACATTTGATTTGAATTGGCATCAATATTAATACAACCAAAATACATATACACATAAAAATGTCTGCAATTTATTCCTGCATAAAATGATAGTTAGGTTGTTTGTATGAGATTGAAATGGATTGTCATATGTAGTTTTTACAGTGACTTAAGTTTTTAAGGAAAAAAACAGACCTATATGCTACTTATACACTTGGAATTCCTGTTATGCTGTGCATCTATCCTGACATTGTATTCGTTTCTGTTCCAGATTGAAGATACACCACCACCAACAACCACCCAGAAACAATGACAGGCCAGCTATACAAGCTTCTTTAATTTCCGACACCAAATACAAAGCTGACTCTCAGGACTAGCAAGCTATGCCTTTTTCACCTTAAATACTGTACCTTTATATACCATGTGAACTAGCTGGCAGGAAAGCATTTTGTTGTATCAGTTGGAGTTTTTTTCTTCTTCACAACATTGACCTCAAATATATTTATTTTATTATTCTATGTGAACTAGCTTTAAACAGCCAGCATTTGTGTTAAGTTCATAAGACACTTTATTTTATTTATTGGTTTCCTTTGTCAGGTGTATTTTATTTATTTTAATGCAAGCATTTGTTTGTGTCTTTGAACCTTAATGTTCAAAATAAATATGCAAATATTGTCAGAACATCTTCCATGTCTGCATGTGTTCCATAAAATTGTGTTTTTTTTAATCAAAAAGATGAGAGAAAATGTTGAAAAGTGAAATCATTTTAGGAAATGTTAAATATTATCTGCTGACAAAAAAGTAAAAGGATAAAATTATGTCCTGACTAAAATGTTGACGGTTTTTGTTGACTAAAACTAAACGAATACAATTATGTTTTCTTGGACTAAAATAAAGACTAAAAAGCTCTGACTTATAGTCGACTAAAACTAGACTAAATAAAAATGGGATGATGTCGACTAAATGTGATAAAAACTAACAAGCGATGCTGAAACTGGACTAAAACTGAAACTAAATTTAAAAATGGCTGCTAAAATTAACACTACTGACGTCACAGTCATCCTTTCGAAAGTTGAGCTGCTTGTCAGGTTTATAGATTTATTTGGCTACAAGGCTTGGCTAACTGCATACAGCGAGGGTAATGCTTTATTCTGCTTACCTAGCAAGGGTTAAGGCAAATATGACTGGTTTAAAGCACTTTTCAGAAAATTTTGTTTTCTTTTTGCCTTTGGCATTCATGTAAATATAGTGGTGTGATACCTTAGTATACATTTAAATGGTTCTTGGTCTACGTCTCTGAAGTTATATCCATTGAAGTCTTTGAAGTTATATTGATGGCAACAAGTTCATATATGAGGGATACTCCCCTACTCTGCTGCACATATAAGTGACTAAAACAAAACCTATTTAAAATATAAACTTTCTATGCTGGTCCAAGTTTCCACCTTAGTGGTGAGCTATTACAAGAATAAATTGTACCCATGTGAAAATCCCCCTCACCCTGGTATGAAGAGAACTTTTCACTTCTTAAAAAGAAAATATTTATTCTCCATAATATTACAACAATATCCTGGCAAAGAGTTACATATGTTCCATCTTCTAAAACTGAACATTGTATAGCAAAGGGGGACAACCATCAGAATCTGGTTATTCTGGCTCCAGTTTCAAACTGTTCTGGACAAGAGGAAAGATCTCAATCTGTAACAGGAGGCTCCTCAGCAGAGATTTAACTTTGGGAAGCCTGCTGCATGATCACTGAACACAAACTTAGTATCTGCAGGTACTCGTCTGCACCGTCAGCAAGGCACTTTCCCGTAACCTGAAACACAGCAAGGAAAAAATGAATGAATCCAAAGGAAATGATGATGGGTAGGACGTATTATACATGAATGAGACAGAGTGATCAGTGATCTTGAGATTGACATTAGTATAACTGATCCCTGGTATGTACTACTGATAATTTTTGGTCGAGTCTTTGGACAAATATTGTCTTTTTCCTAATTTACATAATAAAAATGACACAATGATAATTGTTACACAAGTTGCAGATGTATTTTTTTTTTTACTATGATCTGTGTGTTTTTTCAACAGCAACAAAATAAGTAGGTATGCAGAACAGTTTCACAGTCTCACAGTTTTGAGCGTATGATTACGCTGCAAAAAAAAATCTAGAAGTCAAAGGCACAAGCGCCATTGGTTGGCCCTCGCAGCTCAGCGCCGCTTGGACTATTGCGGCCGCGGAAGCCAAGCACCATTTTCTCCTTGTCTTTCAAAGTTTTGTTTAATCAATGTAAAGCAATTAGAATTTCCATTGTACTAAATTGTGTCTTATGATTGGATGTAAAGAGAAAAAATGCCCCCCCAAAAACACATTAGTGGTCAAAGATGCATTTACATAATACTCAACAATTAAAAAAATTGTCATTAAAAATCTAGTCGTTATCTCCCTTTTATCTCCTTTCATCTTTTCTCCATTTTTTATGTTTTTCCTTTCCTGTTGTACGTACATTGCGTGAGCTGAGAGGACATGTCCTGTGAATTGGTGCTATATAAATTTAAATATAATTCATATCTAGTCGGTTAAACTTCTCGTTCGCTCTTCACAAAGATTCACTCCAATTAGACTCATGATGGGGATGTTCTGTCATATCCAGCCCAGGATCACTTTTCCAATGTAGTCCAATTTATGGCGCTTCATCTGGATGGGACCCCATAAACAAATCCTTCCCACTAACTGAGTGAATTCCAGACTGTAAATACCAGATTCATGCATCAAAGCATCTGCTCTAAACAATGTATTTTTTTCATTTTCTTTCTAGATTATTATTTTTTAATTATTTGTAAAATGAAAAAAAGTCCAATTATCTTTGTTAAGGAGTACAAACTTTCAACTAAACTAAAATGATAGTAAAAGAAAACTCACCGCCATCTTTTCTGCAATGGCTGACTTTTGCATGTCAGGGATGTCTTTTTCCAAGACACAGCTATGAAGCTGACTCAGGATCTGTGTTGCTGCATAACCTTCATTCACCAGGTTCTAGCAAGGAAACATGATTATTATTATAATAATTATTACTCCGATACAGCATAAAAACACAAACAGTCCTTTCAAAGAAAGCATTCAGTGTCAGCAGGTCATTGTTGAGAAACAACTTACCCTTACTGCAACTTCTAGCTTCTCAAATGTCCCTTTGAAGCAGATTTGGAGCAAATTATCAATCATCGTGGAAGGAACAACCTGAACACAACAAACATTAGATAATTTTTTCAAATAGAAAGTACGTTTTGAAAACATCTGCTTAAAGCATCCATCCCTGCTTCATTCTTTACTGTTACTCACCCCTGCTATCTCAACGATAGCTTGCTCAGTGATTTCCTTGTGAGTGTTGAGACGGGCTGCACTCTGCAGGATTGTGATGGCTTTTCTCAGGTCCCCCTGAGAGAGCTGCACCAGCGCCGCAATGCTCTACATTAAAGCAAACAAAAACAGAAAGAAACATCCAACATTACTGAGGTTTTAGAGGGACTGGATGCAGAACATTTGAAGATGACGATAATTGGGTTAAAGCCCTGAACACACCAGTTGGGGACAACTTTTTTTATACAATATTATTTTTTCCATTTCACACTAACTGCATATAAGGTAGAGACTGACACTGGAGTGGATTTTCACTCCTGTCCCGTCCCACTCCCACAGAAAAAAAATTGTGTCCCGTCCTGATTCCGGGCCAGAGTAGAAATCTAAATCCTGTCCCGTCTCCTGGTGAAATGACTCCCACTCCCATTCAGAATGACTCCCGCTCCTGTATTTATAATTATAAATACATAATAAAAGTAACAAACGAGGAAACAGACCATGCTTATCTTAGGTGAATAAAAAAATCAAAAGTATCAAACTTTTCGAAGTCAAGTTCGCCACCAACTGTTGGTCCCTCCATTGTTGTTTTTGAGCGCGGGTGAAAAACTCAGAGCGGAAGCACTGTTGGTTTTTGGGTCGTGTCGTTTTTTTTTTTTTACTCGAATTATAGTGTAGGCTTCAAGGAAAAAAACTACAAAATGGCGGCGCCAGTACTGGATTTTTTTTCTTTCTATGTTATTTTATATTTTGGCATCGATCCTAGTTTTTTTTTGTTACTATTAGTTTGCTCCCGCTCCCGTCTATTCCCGTTAATGTTTAATCCTGTACCGTCCCAATCACATGATCGTTACTAATACTAACTCACATCCCACGGGAATCCCGTGACCCGTGGGATTCCTGAAAAAAATGTTAGTCTCTAATATAAAGAGGCTCCAACTAGGCAGGGGGAGCAGATCTGCGTAGATTTTTTTTTCACTTCTGTCTCTGGAAATTAAAACTATTTCCCACATTTACTGTGACAGATTATGAAAAGTTATTTAAAAAATATCTAATAAAAAATGCAGCTATAAAGCAAAGCCCCACTTTTCGGGTCTGTGCAGCATCTCAAACCAGAACAGATAGAGAATGTTAATATATAAAAAATATAATGAGATCTATGTCTAAAGACAAGAAAAATGCAGCAATAAATGCCCTGGGATGGTTTCTATGCTCAGAGGTGATTCTCAGGAGGAGATCTGGGAAGTTTATCCAAGTTTGTTTCTTTTTTTCCATAAAGAGGTGAGAGAGATACTCCACGCTTACCTTGCCGTCTGCCCCCTTTTTTTTTTTGTGAGGCTTAAAGAAGATCACAACTTTATCCGTTTTCTGTCCTCCTGAACTCCATGGTTAAATATTCTTTTTTTTATGTTTCATTCATTCACTGTTTTTGCAGCAGTCTGTCCTGCTTGCTATATACGCGATGTGCAACTCCAAAACGGACTCTTTGCAAGTGTGTGATTAACAGATTTTATTTTGTATTTTCCCCCAAAGCGGCTGTGTTTTACTTTGTAAAAGCATCACTCCTGTCAGACCCATTAAATTTGCCGCGTAGTCTGAATTGCTGCGTACTCTGACTAAAATAATTCTGGGGTCTATCTCAGTCAGACCTACGCTTGTTGAAATTGTATCCTGTGTGATCAGCTCCAATGACTTCCAATGAGCAGTAAACGCCACAACCGTGTCACGATTTTCTTTCGGATCGGCCACAAAATCTGATTCGGCGTGTTCAGGCCTTGAGGTTCATTCACAAACAGGCTAGGTTGAAAAGAATCTGTAATTTTCCTCTGTATTTCCAAGTAATTTAAAAAACACGACTGAAGCGTGGTTCCACCACTGGCTCATATGATTCCAAGATGCAAAAAGCAAAATAACAATAAAATAAAATGATTGAAAATAATCTGTTGGTCAGAATCTGTTGCTGCAGAAGCCATTTTTTGGTGAAAAATGGCTTCTGCAGCAGCCGAAACCGTGTCAGTAAACGTGGAGCCGATGTCGCAGACCGTCAGTCTAGTGGCTGCCGGGAGTAATACGCAGTGCCAGCCAGTACTAAAGCAGTGTCAGCCCGACGAGCCGCCGGAAGTGTTATGACGCTGCCACGGCCACAAATTGAACTCAGCCCTGCTGGCTCACTGATCTGTCTCTACCCAGGTCAAACGAATTCAAATTGCCTCTGCACTGATTGGCATGCTGTGTGAGCACCAGAGCGGGGTTGAACTGCTAAATTACGTGATTTCATTGAGCGCAACACACGGGCGTCAACACACTGCGCCAGCTGCTTCTGATCTAACAAGCCGAAACAACTCTATGGAGCGATATTTGAGTCTTCTGTTTGAGCACGCAGTGAGAAAAAAGTGGTCTGGGGCGTGATCAACACCGAAAAAATTTCTTCTCAAACCACTTTCCCTTTGCTCAGTTCAATTTCTGCACATAGCTCGACCTGCTCTTTCCATGCTTCATAGCCGTGTTTTCTGCTCTGTTTCTTTGCTCGCGACTTCATAAATTTATGTAAATGAACCACACCATCAGCCAATCACTCTCAGCTTTTTTTCATCCAAACAAAGTGTTTGTTGTAAATACTACATCTGGGTTGATAACAAACTGCCACAGAGGACTGATGGTGTCTGCTGTCTGAATGATTGTGTTACGAATTTAACGTTGAACTAGAATCAGAACAATGTAAACTGGGACCTCTTCACTCCACCCTAAGGCCAATATGATCCAAAACAATTCTCCTGTGTAGACAAACTCCGATTGGCTGAATTTAGGTGTACAAGCGGACATATATCTAACAGGCCTGCATAAAATAACAAAAATAAGAAATGTTAGAAATTTTCTAACTTTTGGGACATTACAGTCTGATAAAGAGCTCCCTTTTATACATGTTTAAGCCAGAATGATTTAAAATTTAAATAGGACTTCCCTACAACTTCAAATGGCCAAGCTCCATCTTATATCAGAGATCTGATTGTTCCTTATGTTCCTAAC
>NW_015150988.1:283764-285530 GCF_000732505.1 Cyprinodon variegatus | reverse complement strand
ATTAAATTCAAAGCAGCAAAACATACGGAAATGATCCAGGGTTTCCGCGGATCATTTAAAATAATTACAATCCATTATTTTTGGGGGGACTTTTTCATTAATTTAATAAATTTTTATGGGATTTCGGTGTAACAATCAACATATACCGAATCGAACCGAACCAAAAACCGTGACCACGAAACCGTGAATCGAACCTTGGATTTTGTGAACCGTTCCACCCCTAATATATATATATATATATATATATATATTTTTTTTTTTTTTCCTTCCTCAAATCAATATTAGGAAATGAAGAATGGAGATCATATTGGCAGTCAAAAATCCCGATACGTGGGGATTTAGTTCAACACCACTAAATGTGACCAAATTTACGGTAAGATGGATTTAAAGCTGTGGGTGTGAAAAGACCCTTAAAATCAAGCTAAGAGAAAGCTAGGAGGCATACAAGAAGAGGCTGGAAAACAAACGAAGATCACAGGCTTCAAGTTAAAGAATGATCAGACAGATGGAAGTCTGGACAGAGCTGTTGTGAAGGAGAATAAGCAGAGCAGAATACTTGCTGAGGGAAGCAGAAGTCTGATTGACAGAATAGGAGTTGTTTTATTGTGGTGATTGCAGGATTAACACTAGAACTCCCACCACCGTTATTTTGACGGTTCTGAGAATTTAAAGGGAAAGAAATATATTTAAAATTAATCTTATGTTGCACATGTTAACTGACCTTTTCTGTTTCTATATTTCCTTCATTTTTCACGTAGTTAAAAAAAAATTTTGAACGTAAAAAATAAATATGGTTAATTCTACCTTGATCTCCCATAGCCGTCATTTTGACAGCTCTATTAGCTGCTTTGTAAATTCTTTCTGTGGTTGATTGACATTCGGTACCGTTGCCTAGCATCCAACATTCTACCTAAAACTCTCTGGCTAATACGGAAAAATGGCTTTAAGAATAAACCTAACAGCGAAACAGGCTTTAGAAATGCTTCAAAATATTGATGATAGTGATTCAGGCGGAGGGGGAGAGACCGATGAGGAGGACTGGGAAGGAAGCGGCTCAGATTCTGACAGCGAGTCCGAGATGATCAACCATCCCTGGGAAAATGCGGACGTATCAGATAATAGAGAAACTTTTGTTCAAGCACTGCCCACACCTCTGCTGTTACACTCAGCGGCCCAAAAGCCAAACCAGAGCCCGCAGTCTACTATAACCGCAGGTTGGCGTGGATGTGTCGGATCAGATGATTAGAAAGGATTCTGTAAAAGCTATGACACTGTGGCTGTAATTTGGGATCTCCTGGAAATATCAGCTATAAACGCATTGATTTTGCTCAGGAGCTGTTTGAACGTCACTTTTTTTACTCAAAGATTTTATCCTTGTACTGGTAAAACAGTTGCAGGCAAACCGCAGGTTTCCAGCCCCTCCGCCGCTGAAGAGCAGCTTTGGCGAGGGACAGAAATTGGCGCCAGGAGCTTCAGCGCTGCATCAAAAAAAGCTCATCTTACGTTAGCCATGAATGTGAAAAGTTGGTCTGTGGGAAATGTTTGCGGGGAATCAATCAATTTTATTTAAAACTGTAATTTCAAACTTTTAACCTGTGTAGTAAAACAGTCTTACTCCACTGATTTATTTTTGATATAAATTTAGAACACAAATAATAATAGCATACAATACAGCCTTTGAAAACTATATATTAGACCTGTTTTAAGGTTTACATATCCACAATGGGTCTATATCGCAACTAGAACCATTTCAGTTGATGACATCA
>NW_015150988.1:280508-282028 GCF_000732505.1 Cyprinodon variegatus | reverse complement strand
GTGAGAAAGAGGATTTTAAATTCTATTCTGGATTTAACAGGAAGCCAATGAAGAGAAGCCGTTTCTCTCTTAAACAAGTGGTACCAACACACTTTTGCACATGTCTATTTTCAGACCAAAAATATTCTAATCCAACTTGAAAAACCCAATATTAAGCATGAAAATGACCATAAATCAGTGGATTGACAAATGCAGATATGATAGCAGATGTGCGTCTGTATTTAATGATGCGTCCATAAAATTTTTGACTTCTTTTTTTTGTGACATTCAAACCTACTAGTGTCATAAAGTCACCATTAGTACAGTTTTCTAGATTAGTGCAACATAACCTATTGTTGCATACCTCGTTAGAGTATTTGAGCTTCTCTTTTTCGCATATTTCTAGCAGACGTTCTTCTTGGATCTGATTGGCCAGAGGTTTGAAACGAAACTTAGAACATCTTGAAGTGAGAGGCTCAATGATCCTACAGAATAAAGAGAGATATGTCATGGTTGAATGATCACTGTTATCCAGTTTGGGGGGGGGGGGTGTCAATTAGACCTCCATCTGACCTGCTGATGTAGTTACAGATGAGACAGAAGCGCGTGGTGCGAGATTCCTTCTCCATCGTTCGTCTGAGAGCAGCTTGTGCTGGAGCCGTCATGGAGTCAGCCTCATCCAGTATGATGATCTTAAAAGGGGGACACATCTTCCCACTGAAATAAAATAAAATTAAATGACAGCCCTGACAGATTGGGAAACGCTCATGAACTGAAGTCACTTTAATAAGACGATTTTACTTGACATGAAGATGGTGTAAGAAAGAAAAAAAAGAATCAATGTGAATACTATAAACCCCCGCCTCACAGCTGAAACATCTGGAGACCTCAGCCTGAAACAAAACAACACATCAATAGTATTTTAGACCATTAGATTTTTCAGGAGCGCAGACTTACTCTGGACGAGTCCCAGCCACCGTCAGCTGAGCAAAGTTCTTGACCTTCTCTCTGATGACCTGAATGCCTCGTTCATCCGAAGCGTTCAACTCCAGCACCCTCTGCCGGAACAACTCTGGTCTGAGACAAGTGAAAAGGGGATGAATGAAAAACAACAAGCTAGATAACTTTCTGATACTGCAAACACTCTAAAGCTTTACCTTGATAAAGATTAAGGACAGGTTACTTACCCATAAAGCTCTCTGGCAGCAGCTAAGATAGTGGAGGTCTTTCCTGTTCCAGGAGGGCCGTAGAAGAGCAGATTTGGAAGCTGAATTTAAGCAGAAATCTTGTGAATCCAAGATGAAAATTAAACCTCAGATATTTATACATATATTATCATTAAGATCAAAGGACACACCATTGAAGATTTTGGACAGAGAGGACAGACAATTTCAAAGAGGAGTCAAGGAAGCCATTCTCATTAAAAGTGAAAAGCCATTACTGAGCAGAGAACAGGCCATTTGAAAAGCACTTGGAATGCTTAATTAATGTTATTGTTTGGTAAAGCAGAAGAAAAAGCAGAGGAAGTTGGCAAGTTAAAG
>NW_015150988.1:262384-279468 GCF_000732505.1 Cyprinodon variegatus | reverse complement strand
ACTGCTGGAGGGTGGGTGAAATAGATGTTATGTGGATAGTAGAAGGTGGCTAATGGGTGAAAAGGATGTTAGGTGAAAAGTGGAAGATGGGTGAAGGGTAAAAGTGGATGTTTAGTGAATGGATGAGGATGGGTGGTGGGTAAAGAGGATCTCCAATGCTAAGTGAGTGGTGGGTGAAATGGGTAGAGGATAAAATAGGTGGTGGGTGTGTTACTGTCCTTACATTTTTTTGCCTTGTTGTTTTTTAGCCTGCCAAGTCGGAAAATATGTGTCTGATTCGCGCCAATTCCCGGACAAAAATCACAGCATCTGGCGGAAAATCACGTGGCTTTTTCAAATCACGCGAGAATGTGTACAAAACAGCAAAAATGGCGCCGGCAACGCTTCTGGGTTGTTTTCATCGAATGACTGTGATTTTAAAGTAATTTTGAGTGATAAATAATTTTTTTTTTTTTGCGATCATTGCATTTGCAGTGCGGGCAAATGCAATGAAATTTGTTCTCTCCCAACAATAAAAACTACACGCCCCGGGAGATCGGGCAATGGTTAACATTGAGCCCTGAACCCTCTGAAATATTCTTAGCTAGAAACATTATGTCAAGCTTTTAGCCAATCACAACAGCAGTAGCAGCTTCTTTATTTGTTTCACGGAGTTAAATGATCCATCCAATTCTTACCAAATCTTTCTTGGAGGAAGATTAACTGGCATTACCATCCAAAAAGGCACAAAATCTTGCTCTTTTGTTGCTTTTTTCAAAAAGAAAAGGAGGCTATTCCAGCTAAAACCAGTGCAAGCATCTTTGTATTGCTTTAACCTTCTGCCTCTGGTTGGCGCCGTGACATCATGCACGTGTTCTCATGTCATTGTGTCGGCTATCAGTCAGTTGGCTTCCGGCATAATGTATTTACAGGAGTTTGTGAATTTACAAACCATCTTGCTTGCATAGTGAGCTCAGTATAGCACATATTTAAAAAGTATGGAAAAAACTTACATCTGCTCCTTTGAGTGACTTCTTCAGCACGGCTACAACTTCATCCTGGAAGGCCACCTCATCCACAGATTTGGGTCTGCTGAAGTAAAAAAAACAAACAAAAAAAATAAACAAACAAAGTCCATAAAGATGGTACTAATACTGTTACGGATAAACATGCTGCTAAGTGGATGGACTTTACACTGTAGTGATTTATACATAGTTGCTGGAATATGGAGGAAAAACAGTCTTATTGGAATCTGCCTTTTTTTTAACACCGAATTTTAAAAACTGAATTCTTTTTACCAACGAATTTTAAACACTGAATTTTTTTTAACACCGTATTTTAAACACTGAATTTTTTTAGACATTGAATTCCTTACACTCAATTTTTATCTGGTAAAAATTCTGCCAAGGCTCTTGGTTTGATCTGGAAGAAGCGGCTGGCGGCAAATTTTTTTTCTTCTTCATTTCGGCCAGAAGCAACATGGCGGCGGCAAACAGACAGGGGTGCCGTACTAGCTGTGATCAGCTCAGTTGTTTCACCCAGTCTAATAAGAGGAAAAACTCTAATAGCTGTCTGTTAGTGGCTAACTGACGTTTTGTAATTCTATTTAAAAAAAAAAATCCTCATTCAGGCGGGAACAGCGCTGAGCCCAGCCGTTGTGTCACATGACCAAATGAGCTAATTTCATTGCTAGAAGCTGCTCGACTCTATCGAGTGTAGATTGCTTTGGCTTGAGTTCACCAAAAGGTCAACACTTTTGCAGCTGAATTTTTTGCAGCTGAATTTTTACCAGATAAAAATTGAGTGTAAGGAATTCAATGTCTAAAAAAATTTAGTGTTTAAAATTCGGTGTTAAAAAAAATCAGTGTTCAAAAAATTCGGTGTTTAAAATTCGGTGTTAAAAAAAGGCAGATTCCGATGAGACTGTTTTTCTTCTATACTGGAAATGCTAGACTAAACATGAAGTAGGGGAAGGTAAACGTTTCACAGGTGTTCTTTCTGCATTTGGTCACAGAGGTAAAGATGAGTTTTGGACTGCAGACTTACTATTTTTCTACCCAGGGAATGGCTTTGGTTTTTTTCTCTGCACTCGGTCCAGCTGTTGACTTCTCCTTCTGAGGTTTGCTTGTCGGAAAATTTGCTCCTTTGAGAAAAGCCTGCATGATTCCTCCTAATTAGCAAAAGCAGAGAGAGCACTGTAAGAAAAACATGTGTATCCTGCCCACAGTCTACAGTCCATCTGACTGGATGATCTCTCTAAAGATTAGATTCAACTTTATTGTCATTACACAGGTACAGGTGCAAGACAACGAAATGCAGTTTAGGTCTAACCAGAAGTGCAATAGCAGCAAGTGCAGGATAAATAATGGTTCCATAAATACAGGACGTGGGTATTTCTATTGAATGAGTATATTGTTGAATACTATTATAAATAATGAATATAATATATAGATCACTAGTGTTATGAACTAAATTTACAGCTGGATATGTACTGAATATAATATAAGATGGATATTACTATATTTAAAAAAAAAAGGTTTTTACAGTTATGTACAATAGCATAATATACAGATGGGTTTAACTATAAAATGAATAAATAGAGTTTGGACAGATGCTATCTAAGTTAAAGTGCAGTGGAAGGTAATTGGATATTACAGTTAAAGTACGTTATTGGCTTTCAGATGGGCTAAAGGGCTTTCAGATGACATGTGTTGTTGATTGGGAGCATATTATAAAAATAAATTGAATACAGAGGTGTCTTTTCAAAACGTCATAATGCATAAAACGTCGAGATTAAAGAATAACATTAGAAGACAGAATAATTTTGATATTATTAGGATAAAAGGAATGCGCAAATCAGGTCAACTTAATCAAAGATGGAAAACAAATGTTTGGCTCGGTTTAGCATTAAAAGAAGAGAAAAAATGGGGGTCAAATATCTACACATACATCTTTTCACTGTTGTTGGCATCCTGCAGTAGCTGGTCTGTAACTAAATTATGTGGTAAGGTTTGAATTAGCTTGCTAACTAATGTAGCCATAGCGTCTTTCCTGTTAATATCATTACCAAACCGAACAAACCAAGCGACCGGAACAGATATGTTTTTGATCTTACCAGTAGGTTTTAAGACAGGAGATAAATACAGTTTAGAGACAACAACCTTTCCCAAGAGCAGCTTCTCAATACACCGCGTTCCCGCCAGGAAGCATAAAGCAAACTTCCGCTGACGGCTTCTTCTTCTTCTTTTCTATTATGGCGGATCGCAAGCAACTTTAAGGTGCATACCGCCACCTAGTGTACATGAGTGTGCAGCAACATTACTTTACATCAAATTCTATTTTTTTTATTTTGTATTCGGTTGTTAAATAAATAATGTTTTCCTTAATCTATAAATAGCCTTTATATTTCCTTCAGGTCCCAATATTTCTTTCAGACTCCATTCTTTGCCTGTCCTTCCAACCATCCTTCCCAATTTCTCCCTTTCATGTTCATAAGTTTTACAGCACATCAGTACGTGTTCTACATTGTCTTTTTCTCCACATCCTTCACATTTATCATTATTTTTCCTCCCTATGAAATATAAGTTGTCATTTAAATAGGTATGGGCCACTCTTAATCTGATCATTATTATTTCTTCCCTTCGGTTTCTCTCATTAATGATTTTATTTAATACTGATTTTTGTACCTTATATAATCCTCTTTCTTTCTTATCTTCTTTCCATCTCTTTTGCCATTTTCCCATTTCCTTACTCTTAATAAGTGATTTACCTGCCCCTTTCTCAAAAGGAATTTTAATTGCTTTTTGTTCCCTTCTCCTTGAATACTTTCTATAAATGCTTTGGAATCAGTACATACCTCCACATAACCTCCTCTACCTTGTAAGCTTGGTAAAATTGCCACCATTTCTGCTGTAAAAACAGATAGTCAATCTGATATTCTTTTAGAAATGTATATTTCTGGTACTATACATACTGGTCTATATATTCCTATTCCCACATGTCATTTTAAATTCTTAGAACCATCTGAATATATTTTACGGTAGTTATAATATGAGTTTCTTAAATATATAACAGTCTTTATCCCTATTTCATTTAAATGAGATTCGGACTTCTGGGATCAATAACTCTTGTTGTTGAAACACAAATGGCGCCTCTTTCTTGTCCTGATACCACAGACTACGTATTACAACAATCAAAAAGCGTTATCTTCGAGAAAAACAAGCCATTCTCCGAGCTGGATGTATTACATTGATCTCTATGCACAGGCAGCGGCCAGGCCAGTGGTTAGGGACCGTCTGCAAATGGTAAAACAACAGCAAAACGTTGCAAATAAAAATCAATAACTCCACTGCCATAAAGTGCAGAGACTCCAAAATCACCACATACACCAAGGGGCTCTTGGTGATTGCACTTCAACAGCTGGTTTGGAAAAATACACCTTTTTTTTTTTTTTTTAGAATTTTTTTGTTATTGTTAAGCATTAATATCATCCTATTTTAATCAATAGCTCTGTGATTATACAGTGCAGATACTCAAAAATCATCAAACAGACCGAGAGACTCCTGATGATCAAAATTCCCCATGTCCCCTAGGGGGCTCCGTAATAATGAGGTAATTTTTTTTTTTTTTTATTTCGTTTACAGAGTGGCGGAAACGGGCTTCCATAAACAAGCAGTATGGTAGTAGTAGAAGAAGAACAAGAAGAAAAAGAAGAAGAAGTGAGACAATCTTTATTGTTCCAGGTGGCGGTCGTTTGTTTTACATCTAACGGTTCCATGTCATCCTCTGTCTTTCTGTTCGCTGATAGTTAAGCAGTTCGTCTGCTGTTGCCATTTTCTGCTTTAGCATCCTGATAGAGACCAGTTAGCTTCCCAAATAACGGAGAAGCTAACACTGGGAGGAGGAGGAGAAGCAGACAGTTTCCTTTTCGAGAAAAACCCCTTAGAGTGAGAAGTGCTGGAGAAAATTAAGACATAATGAAGGTTTGATCTGTTCTGGAAGCGAGTGGAACCATTCCGACCATACAGGACCGTTTCTATGAAAGGCTTCGGCTCTCTGACTGCCTCTGAGGGACGGCGACATGTCGATGGGTCCGCCATATTGGGAGGGGAAACATCGGTCAGTAACGCTGCACTGAGCGCAGAAGCTTTGTTTTAATTAGAATAAGCTCCCTGTAGGGTTTTTAATTTACTACTGAGTATCTTCTGATTTAATACAGTTTTTACATACTGTACACTATTGTATACATACTGTATACAGTATGTAGAGTATTTGATATTCTTAGTTTTATTTACTTATTGTACTTATCCACCATGAACAACAAGAAATTGAAAACACAATCAAGTTAAAAAAATTTAGCTCTACTGGCTCATTTTTAATAATGTGCAACTAGTTTTAAATGGTAGTAAACGCAGAACTGGTTGATTATTGCAAATTAAATCCTCTGTGTGTTCTGACAGGGGCGTCTTTAGAGCCTTATATGGAGGGGGGTTAGCCCCAGGTAAGACATTTTTGTGGATGCTTAGTTTAAGAGCCCTGAGAAGATCGCTTTTACATGCAAAATGCTTCCTATGGAGTTTATTTTGCTCATAAAACACTCACCAGTTTTGTAAATGTGTTACAGAATATGCTATTTCCAGACACCAGTGTCAACACAGCTCTGTCCCTGAACTGGACTGGCTATGATATCTTCTCAATCCTATTTGGTCGTCAGACCATGATAGAATGAGACTTCCCAACCCTACACTCTCCAGTGCTAATAGTAGTAACCAAATAGTATTGCTATGAAATCAGCTACTTATTCATGAGTTGGGTGAGTTTATTTATGCATTATGTCTCTACTGGCTTAAAGTAAGATCAGAGTTGCAACTGATGTTTAGATGTTGGTGGCCTGCTTACTAACGCTGTAACTAATGATTTTGTAAACCAATTGATCGGGTAGTTATTTTTTTAATTAACTGTTTAATATTTGGATAGCCAAAGGTTCTTAAATAACATTTTTTATGAATTTAAACCAGGTGAAATAAACCTTTTCCACTTGAGGAGTTCTGTATAGAGCATATTGACAGATGTAAATTATTATTTTATATATATATATATATATATATATATATATATATATATATATATATATATATATATATATATATATTTTTTAACATTTTGGTATAATTACTGCTCTTAGTGGTTTGCTCTGTCAGCTAAAAGCCTTTTTAGAGCCTTTATACTCCTGTTATTGATTAATTGATTACTAAATTAGTTGATGATTCTTTCAATAGTTGATTAATCTGATTAATTGTTTCAGCCCTACTGCTTACACTTGATCTACACAGCCTAGTCCTTGAACTGCAGAACCGACTGGTAACCTAAGATATCGTTGCATATTAATGCTTTCGTCCTGCAGGGAGAGAGAAGAAAATCAACCTTAGCTGACAGAAAGTGTTTAAAAACACTGAAAATACATTTAGGATTGACTTTAGGACATGATATCTTGTATTAAATGGTAATTTTGAACTGACATAAAACTACATAAATCGGTTATTTTATCTTCTGTTATTAAATTCAACTTGAAGACAAATAACAGAAGTACACAGTGGATGGGGTCTGTTTACAAATTAAATGCAGGGAGCATCTGTTTAAGTACAACGGGTTCAAAAATAAAAATATCCTAAATATTAAATAACAATTATAATACATTTTATTTAGAGCATCCTTCAAAACACCCAAGGACACTGTACAGGTAAAAACAATAATAGATATAGCAACATTGTCATAATTAAAAGAAACAACACAAACTAAACACAGGAAAGTAACAAAACAAAATAGTGAAAAAGCAATCTTGAACAGATGTATTTCAAGTTTTGATTCGAACAAGGATAAAGACCCAAGAAAAAGGTCTGCTCCCCACGGTGCAGGAGGTCTAGAAGGAAGGAACAATGAGGTGATTAATAGAGGAAGAATGGGTGAATGACTGAATGTAGTGTAAAGTCTCCTGACTTAAAAAAAAGCGCTATATAAGTACAGGCCATTTACCAGTCATACCCAAAGTCGGTCCTAGAGGGCTGCTATCCTTCAGGTTTTTAGTGTTTCTTTGCTTCAGCACAGCTGATTCTGATTACTACAGTCTGTTAAACCTGTTATTCTAGCAGGTTTGAATAAACAAAACGGTTCAAATGGGTTTAATTCAAGATTTCAAGATTTTTGGAGTTACCTGGCAGTTTTAGTGCAGATTAGTAGAGCATGAAAACTCAATGAAGTCCTTTCCGATTTTAAAACAGCACTGTGTGACCTTTGACCCCATTATTTGCTTAATCTGAGATCCCTTAAATCAGGCAAGCCCATAGTGAGTCTTCAAAGGCAGCTGTCCTGCAGGATTTAGAGGTACTGCTTTAGATTCTGATGATTGCAGTTCAGATGAAGCTTGTTAATTGACTGTCATGAGAATGAGCTGTGCTGGGCAGGGGAACCTCTGAAACCTGCAGGGGAGCGGCCCTCGAGGGCCAACTTTGGGCATACCTGCCTTAAATGACCCCATTAGCTCCATCTTTATCTCCTTCTGCGTATCGATGTTCCCTCTGTGCTGCTCTACTCCATAAACTCTCCTCTGTGACCCAGAGCACCACCCGTCAGTCTGAGCTCCCTTACACACCAACGCTAACTAAGCTAACAGCTGACGTTAGCTCTTGCCCTTAGTTAATGAGACATATTTCTGCTTCCTTGATTAATTCTTCTTCCTTCTAGAGCTGCTGGTCCAAACTGGTCTAACAGCAGAACCACAACACAGATGCTTTTTTTTTTTTTTTTTTTTTTATGGGGCGAGGATTAGCACAATGAGCCTTTCCTAAGGCAAGGCCTGTTTGGATTGGAAGACTCCTCATTATGCAGCCAACAAATGCAGGCTTCCTTTGAGGGACAGGTCCGCTATATGCTCTGTAGCCTTGGGTTTCTCATGATTCATTATGAGACCAAGCAGGCAGCCCCTCTGTGCTCAGAGGGAAAATGAATTCAAATAGTTTTAAATGGTTATTGAGTCAGACATGTGGCAGGTAATGTTGGGTTTATTGAAAGGTTTTATCTGTCCCTGTGCAAATGGCTGACATTTAAGCTTAGATTCCAATATCTCTGCAGTGTGGGGACTATAAATCTGATATCTAAGACAACGGTACTGCTGCTTCAGCTCCTCAACAATGTTATCACCCAGGACAGTAGAGAGAAGTTCGGCATCCATTCTTTTCCTGCTTTGTGTGTCAGCTGTCATGGTTGCTAGGCGACACAGTGTATGAATAAGTCAGGGGCAGTGAGAGTCGGAGAAGGCGGGATCTGTGGCCAAATCTCTTCTGGCCTCCTTATTTTCACAGGTAGACTGGGTCCTTGGAGGAAGCAGCTGCTGAAATCAAACACAAGAGAGAGACTGACTCATTCAAAGCAATGCTGCTAGCGGCCTGTAAGGGCTTTCTCAGCTTATATTGTTGTTTAAAAGGAAGTTCAAAACTTTAACTCCTCTGAACAGACTGTGTTTGAATTTTTTGACCGCAGAGCTAGTTTACCATTAGCTTTTCTAGTGTAGAAAGTATTTACTGATCAATGCATCTCTGTTCCTTTTCTATGTCTTTGTCATCCTCAGCAGAAGGCTGCTCACACTGAGCCTGGTTCTGGTGCAGTGAAAGCTAATATTTACTGTCTCTAACTGCTCGTCCTACAAAGTCAGGGATTGGATCATTTAATTGATCTAGATCTATAAAGTGACCTGAAATGAAATGATGTGAATTGGAGCTGGAACTGTGTTGAACAGAACTGCTCTCAGAACCTACAATGCAGCAATAGAGCTGCCTACTTCCCACTATCATCTCTACCCCCATAACTCTGCAGGGGACCAAAACATTTCACCAACAATGACCCTAACAACTCCCTTTTTAGAGGCATAGGCCAGTATTTGGCATTGCAGGCCAACAACCACCTCAACGACTCCCCATTACTAAGTGGAACCTGTTTTTTTTTTTTTTTTTTCCAGTTCAATTTGCATGTTTTTTGAGCCATAACAAGGCTTTGTCGGGCTACGCTATAAAGACATTTAGAATTGAAAAACCTTCCTAGGTTGAAAGCGAAACATCTTCAAACTTGGAAAACAAAGTGCAGTGGTTTGAGTTTTAACTTTTTTGGAATGTATTGAACTTTACTGATTGTCTGTCAGTTCCTTAGACTTTCCGTCATTCTGAAAGGAACAATCTGAGTTGACTTCTCACCCTAAAAATCTAATCTTCAACCTTTTGCTTTTATCCCTCAGACCTCCACTGCATCATGTCTGCCCAGGAGCTTCTTACTGATCAACCTCCTGGTGGCCAAGATAGAAAGAGCATAATTCGGCAGAGGATGATGGAGGAAGAAACAAAACTTCAGCAGAGGGGGGAGACCAAGCAGGAAGCAGAATCTCTGGGAATCAAAGAGGAGCAGCTTGGACTCTGCATCGATCCAGGTGAAACACAGCTGGTTATAAAGCAGGAGACGGATGCCTTTATTGGATTCTCTACATGTGAGGAAAAGCCTCAGAGCGAGCCAGAGCTGCAATGGTTTGGAGTGACAAAAGAGGAACCAGAACCTGTGCAGATCAAAGAAGAACACAGAGGTGTGAGAAGCAATGAAAATGAGGAACAACTTGAAGTAAAGCATGAGGACAATACTTTCATGGTCATTCCTATGGGTTTAAAAGACGAGCCAGAAGAGCTTCTGTCTGCAGACTCTCCTGCAGCTGAGAAGCAACATCAGGAGAGTCAAGAGGAATCAGGACCAAACACTGATGAGGAGCTGAAGCAGAAGAGCAAAGATCTAAACAACGGCGCAGAAGCAAAAAGACGGAGAGAAAATAAAAGCTGTGAAATCTGTGGTAAATATTTCCTCAGCTATAGATACCTGACCGACCACATGAGGACGCACACAGGGGAGAGACCCTTTTCCTGTCCCACTTGTTTAAAAGGGTTTTCCCAGAAGAGTAATCTTAGTATTCACATGAGGACGCACACAGGGGAGAAGCCATTCCTGTGCGCTGTTTGTGAAAAACGTTTCACCACCAAGAATAACCTGAGTGTCCACATGAGGACGCACACTGGGGAGAAGCTTTTTTCCTGTCCAACCTGCGGGGCTGTGTTCACCCACCAGAGCACTCTGATCGCTCATGTCAGAACGCACACAGGGGAGAAGCCTTACTTGTGTCATGTCTGTGAGAAGGCCTTCATGAAAAGCAGTAACTTGGTCAACCACATGAGGAGTCACACTGGGGAAAAACCTTTTCCCTGTAAAGTCTGCAGTAAATCCTTCAGCAAAAACTGTCACCTCGCTATTCACATCAGGACCCACACGGGGGAGAAGCCATATTCTTGTGAGGTCTGCAGTAAATCTTTCAGAAATGTAGGTCACCTGAGTAATCACCTAAAAACGCATACAGGTGAGAAGCCGTTCCAGTGTATGGTTTGTGGAAAAGGTTTTGTACAGAAAACCACTCTGAACTATCACATGAAAACCCACACTGGGGAGAAACCATTTTCCTGTGAGTTGTGTGAAAAAGCCTTCATGCAGAACAGCGATTTGGCTCGGCACCTCAGGACTCACACAGGAGAGAAGCCATACTCTTGTCAGTTATGTGATAAATCCTTTAGACAGAGTAATGCTTTGGCGCGACATGTGACCACCCACACAGGTGAGAAGGGCTTTTCCTGTCCCACCTGTGCTAAAGGTTTCTCACAGAGGAGTCACCTGAGGCTCCACATGAGGACGCATACAGGTGAGAAGCCGTATCCCTGTGAGCTGTGTGATAAATCGTTCAGCCTTGGCAGTCACCTGGCCTGTCACATGAGGACTCACACGGGGGAGAAGCCTTTCCCTTGTTCGCTGTGTAAGAAGTCTTTCAGGCAGAGTGGTAATCTGGCTCGCCACGTCAAAACACACACTGACGAAAAGCCCTTCTCATGTCTGACATGTGGAAAAGGTTTCACCAAGCAAATGAAGCTGGCTGTGCACATCAGAACTCATCTGAGTGAGAAGCCATATCCCTGTGAGTTGTGTGAAAAGTCTTTTATTCAAAGAAGCGATTTGGCTCGCCACCTCCGGACTCACACTGGTGAGAAACCCTACCCCTGCTCATGGTGCCAGAAATCTTTCAGCCAGAGTGGGGATTTGGCTCGGCATGTAACGACTCACACAGGTGAGAAACCTTTCTTCTGTACGACTTGTGCAAAAGGTTTTTCCCAGAAGAGTCATCTGGTCCGTCACATGAGGACTCATACCAGGCAGAAGCTGTTCTCCTGTCCCACTTGTGGAAAAAGTTTCACCAAGCAAAATAAGTTGAATGGGCATATGGAGATTCATGGCGTGGGGAGTCTCTCTTTGCTAGATCAGACTAAACATAAGAATCTAAGCAGCACCACTAACATTTAAGTCTAAAAGTTTCATTTTCTTCTCTGTTCTGAGTTCCACTGCCATCTAGTGGATGTCTAAAGGAATGATAAAGTGTAAGGTCTCTTCAGATGCTGTAATAATATTATTTGTTTTCTGAACAGTTACCCGGTATCATTATTGGACTAAGAATTAACTTATTAATGATTTAACTTCACTCAGTTCTGATCAAACGGACTTCAACAAGTTT
This sequence comes from Cyprinodon variegatus, assembly GCF_000732505.1. Lineage (NCBI taxonomy): Eukaryota > Metazoa > Chordata > Actinopteri > Cyprinodontiformes > Cyprinodontidae > Cyprinodon > Cyprinodon variegatus. Next base: position 267,854 of record NW_015150988.1, on the reverse strand, counting down.
TCAGTCTAAACATTATACTCAGTCTTTTCCTGAACCGTTTGCCGTTTGAAAACCGTTTCTAAAATAAATATTCCACACCATCAATTTTTTTACAGAGCCTCAGAACTGACAAGGGAGAAAAATAAGATGCGCACGGAATACTAATTTACTCCCACAAAATATTAATTTGTCGTCATAAAATATTTATTTGTTCACACAAAATGCTATTTCTCACAAAATATAAATTTGTTGCCATAAAATATTAATTTGTTCACGCAAACTGCTAATTCATTCCCATAAAATATACGAAATGCGAATTTGTTCCCACAAAATATTAATTAGCTCTCACAAAATAAAAATTTGTTGACTCAAAATGATAATTAGTTCCCACAAAATATAAATTTCTTCACACAAAATGCAGATTCGTTCCCACAAAATTTAAATTTGTGGCCTTGAAATACTAATTTGTTACAATATAAATTTGTTTGCACAAAAAAATACTAATTTGTTTCCACATAATATTAATTTGTGTCCACAAAATATTAATTTGATCCCACAAAATATTGATTTGTTACCACAAAATACTAATTTCTTCCAATAGCCATGGTCCTTTCCAGAGCCTTGTAGTTGTTCAACAATAAAGTCTATCCCAGTATCCAAGTTGTATAAAGCGACCTGGCTCTTAAAAGTCTAAACGAATGCCTCCCACTAATGAGAATTCCTTGAGACATCAAACTTCTCAGAATGTCTTTGTAGCTTAAAATAAAACTTGATCAGACTATGTCTGTTCATCACATTTTAATTGCTTTGAGAAGGTGTGGTGTGTGTAGGAAGGGGGAATTTTATTTTATTTTTTTTAGATTTTAATACATGTGTTTTAATTTGTTTTGCACCACTTGTTTTAGATCAACTGTAGAAAACTGAATGGAAGACATTTTTGATGTGCAACTCACAGAACGGAATTTGTGTACTTTTACTCAAGAGTTTCAAGAGGTGTCATTTTTGTTGTAATTGTGACATATATATATATATATATATATAAAAAATTCTACAATTACAAAACAGAGGTACAATGCACAAATAGCTTTGCAACAATAGTTCTGGACCATTTGGAGAAAAACTGAGAAAGTAAGAGGTTTTTGATGTGCAACTTGTTGAACAGAATGTGTGTACTTTTACTTTAAATTTGAACAGGTGAGAAATTTTTTTTTTTCCTGTGAATTGTTTTTTAAATATTCTCTTCTTAGACTGTAATTCTCTCCACAACTTCAAATGCACACTTACAATGCACAAATAGTTTTGAAACAAAATAACCTTCATAGGAACAAATTAATATTTGGTGGCAACAAATTAGTATTTTATGGGAGCCAATTAATATTTTGTGGTAACTAGTATTTAGTGGGAACAAAATACTATTTTGTGGGAACTAATTAGTATTTCGTGGCCGCAAATTAATGTTTTGTGGGAACAAATTAGCATTTTGTGAGAATTTAATATTTTGTAGTAACAAATTAGTATTTTATGGGAGAAAATTAATATTTTGTGGTCACAAACTAGTATTTAGTGGGGACAAATATTTTGTGGGAACAAATTAGTATTTTATGGCCACAAATTAATATTTTGTGAGGAACAAATAAGTGTTGTGTCTGCATGCTGTATCTCCATCTTCTCCCATGTCAGTTCTTGGTCTCAGTAATTTCTGTAGGTGTTTTTCAGAAAGTTCTGGTCTAAATGTTGAACATCCCTCTTTGTCTCCTTGTAGATGTTTGTGAAGAAGTAAAGCCAGTGATTAAAGTTATGCTATTGTTTTATTTATCTTTTACCTTACCTTTAACTTTTGATTAGCCTTGGCAAAAATTCTGAACCCAGCAAAGCTGAATCTTTAGTATGGGGATGCAAATGTTTTGGAAATTATTTAGAAAACAATAATAAAATAATTACTTAATTCTCTGGTTTGGAAAACAGGTATGTTATGGTCCTAACATTAAGATTGAGGGAAATTCTGATTCCAGTAGCTTATATAGAGTACAAAGGGCAGAGTTAAAGCAAGATGCCATTAGGCATAAAAATACAACAGAAAATTGTATGAACTGTATATATACAGCAAATTTAAAAGTGTTAAATAAAATGGTGTTAGTAGACTTTGTTCAAAGACAGTGTTAATTTGGCTCTTAATAGAGTTATATTATACAAATATAACTCTGAGGTGTCACATGTTATTAGTTAAAATTGAGTTCCATAATAAATCTGGAGGCGTTAAAATGGAAAAAATAACTCGTCTGTCAACTCTAAACTCCTATAGTTGAATTGACACCCAAAGAGAACATTCACTGACTCTGCCTCCAATGTTATAGGTACCGAACAAAGCTGAAGAAAACTTTACTCTCCTGTTTGCTCTCATACAGACCAGTTTACCCAGACTGGTAATTAATGTCTCTCAGATGGTTTAAATTTTTTATTTGTTTTATAACTCTATGGTGTTTTTTGAGTCAAGATAGAGCCGTGTGATAGACAGTAGCCACATTGCTTTGGTGATAGCCTAATCATGTTTAGCTAACATGTAAACTTTGTAACTATAGTGTTGAAAAAAGGGTTTGTAGACGAATATTTTATGTATTTGTTGACTTAACTCATCAACATCGACACACCTAAAAGAATGATTTGGGAAATGTTATCTTGAACACATGGAGCTGCGTGAATCCCCATCTATCAGAAGACTGTCTCCCATAAAAATCGATGCAGCAAACGGCGGTTTAATTGGAGAAATGAACCTCCTCTGCATTGCATGAAAATATTTTTTAGTTTAAATTTAGTTCTCTTCTCTATTGAAGTGGAAATTGGCAAAGGTTCCACATTGTTACATGTTTTAATAAACATTTTCCAATTGTAATGCACTTTTGAAATAAATATTTGCTGAAAAAAAAATTGCTTCTTTATTCATTTTTCCAAAGGGATTTTTATATGTTCAGAAAAGTAAAATTTTTAGTATCTCTAGAGAATAACTCCTATGTAGTTAGAAAAACATTCCAGGAGAGTGTTAATATTTCAATTCTAACACCTAGTTGGTGTAATTAAGTGTTAAATTATCAACTCCAGAAAGATTTATTATTTAACGCTAAATAAGAGGTACAATGCCAACTCTCTAAAAAGAGTTAAATTAACACTCGCTGGTGTGGACCCATATAGACACTTCAGGAGTGTTAAAATCAAATCTGGCTGTGTAGATTTAAGCATGTTGGATTTGCTGTGTAGAACAAAAAAGCATAAAAAGTTTTTAAGACCTCTCGCATTTAAAAACATTATAGATAAGGACAGAGAGGTGGGGTGTTTTTTATAGCGGAAGAGTAATCAAGCTTATTGATTATTTGACTAAAGTGCAAAGCCAGGATTTAAATGTTGAATCATTTGTGAAGCTTTATTTAACCAAGATGGTCTCAGTGAGATTAGAACCTCCTTTCTAAGGAGCTCCTGGTCATCATGGCCACAGGAGATGGTGAATATCAGTCCAGTTAAATCCCAGTCTAATTACCCCGATGGGCTGAGGTCCTGTAGAAATACCGATGTCATGACTTCTGCTCAGTGTTGTATAGTAACGAAGTAAAAATACTTCACTACTGTACTTAAGTATATTTTGCAGTACTTTATACTTTCCAAGAGTATACATTTTTTTGAGAACTTTAACTTTAACTTCACTACATTTACGAACTTAATTGCATACTTGTACTCCGATACATTTTCAATGTTTGGTTTAGTTACTAAGTAAAAAAAAAAAAAAAGTGTTTTGACCCCACCTACCGACTACAAAGTCTGGTCTTGCCTGGGCTTGTTCATCAACACCAATAAGATACACCTGTTTCGCAAAGCCAGTCTAAATTTTGGTTGTGTATATTATTATTATATAAATGAATTTAACAAAAACGTCATTCAAACTGCACTTACTTTAAGATACTTTAAGACTTTTACTCAAGTAACATTTCAGTCAGTGACTTGGACTTTTACCAAAGTCATATTTTGGAGAGGTACTTAGACTTTTACTTGACTCCGAGATTTCAGTACTTTATACAACACTGCTTCTGCTTTTCCAGAGAGCTCAATCTCAATAAACACCTTCTCTACTTCATAGTTTAGATGCGTTTCCACCTCCAGCAGGTGGCGGTAACGCCAGAACGAGCCACCGGAAGTGCCACCGGAACTGCCATAACATAGCCACATATCGAGCTTAGTTAGCCCTGCTGGAGAAATCGAAAGAACAAGGTGGAGAATGAGGGACAATTAGTAGTTGTTTCCTCCTAAATGTAAGATTTCCTCACATCACATCCTATGTTAAGTGCTGACAATACATTGGCCGTCTCTCTTTCACACTTTTTTTTCCAGATTTGGCAGAAAATATTCGGCCTGATAGAAAGAGGTTAGCCTTCGAGCTACCAGAAGCTAACCCTCTGTGGAAAATCAGCAACGAGTTTCCATCTATGAAAAAAACATCAAGTGAGATGGGAACCGGAGCACAGAAAGGTACTGGATATCCGACTGTTTCCTGGAGCTAGAAAGCAGATAAGCAGCCGGTCAGAGGATCGTTTGTGACGAATGCTAAGTAGCTAGTAGCTACATTGATATGGCTTGTGATAGGGGTTCAGAGCAGCAGATCAGGGCCAATGATCTCTATTTTTTCAGATCAGTGAGAAGGACACAATCCCAAACCGTCCATTAAACCATAGACATTAATACGTAGTGATGTTAGTCTGTTCCAAACATCTTATACCTTTTTTGAAGAGTCACTGAGAAACGTTTCTAGCGTACCAAGTCACCTGACCGCTAAGAGCAGCTCTCGTTGCTTCACACTTTGCGTCGAGCTTCATAGTTAAAAAAATTAACTTGAATCATCTGACTTTTTAATACTACTGAGTGTTTAAATACAGCAGGATAGCGGCTCAAACCGCAGGTTTTTACCGTTTTCAGTTTTATTTAAAGGCAGGGAAAGAAATTTTATGTTAAGTCGAGTTTAGAATTGATTCAGAATAGTTCTCTTCAAGCACATAATCTGAATGATCTAAAATAATTAACACATCTCAACCCACAACAGTCATCCACTGATTAATTTATAACAGATATTTATTCACATCTAAACAGTAATTGATGCTTCTCCTTTAAGGCGACCATCTTCATGTGTCAGAACCATGGCAGGAAGGTGGAGAATCTGTGGGAACTACTGGGCAGCAGAGTTGCTTCCAATCATTTAAACTGTCGGTTCTATTTAAAGGCTCATTTATTGATGTATTTATAAAGTTGTAGGTGCAGCACTAGGGCTGCAACTAATTGTTATTTTAAAAATCGATGAATCGGCCGATTATTTTTTTTGATTAATCGATGAATCGGACAAAAAATATTTTTTATATTAACCTCTTTATTCCAAAATAAACATTTTAGACAGAACAAACAAGCACACAAGTACAGGTTGCTCATTAACTGTACTGGTGCAATATGAAAAATAAAT
>NW_015150988.1:252147-261574 GCF_000732505.1 Cyprinodon variegatus | reverse complement strand
TGAGAGGGACTCCTGCGGGAGAACGGGGTTGGGATGGGGGAGGCGCCCCACGGCAGAGTAGGAACGATACATGCTTTCGCGTAAGAGTCTCCAAAAAGTCGGCAGATTAGTCGCTAGTCGCGTTTTTGAAAAATGGTCGCTGGAGGGGTCTGAAAAATCGCTGAGTTGGCAACACTGCACCTGCGGCGCTGGCTCGCTCTGCCGTATTTTTTTCCCCGTCCCCTGGTTCAGTCAAGTGGATGTGATGACAGCGGCGGCAGATGACGCATTAATCGCGCGACACAACAAATCGATGATGAAATTCGTTGCCAACGCTTTTAAAAGTCAATTTTATCGATTCGTTGTTGCAGCCCTATGCAGCACACTCAAGTATTAGGTGGAGAAGTGTCCTATTTAATCTAAATTTGAACCAAAAACCCCCCAAAAAATAGATTTTAACTTGTGAACTCAAAAAAAAAAAACAATTTATACATTGCCTGAAAACCAGGATGAATTAGAATTGACCACTCTGTCACATAGATGTTATTCATCAGAAGAGCTGATTATCATGTTGCAATTTCACAGTTCAGACCTTTTTTTTTTTTATTATTTATTTCCATAATCTTTACTAATACTATTATTATGGAACAAACAAGTTCAACCATGAAATAATGCAGACATAGGATATCTGCTCAATTGTAGTTCTTATTGCATCCAGCAGATGCTGCCATTCTAAACTGTATTGGCCAATTGTGTCAAATTGGTTAACTGGTTCACGGAGCTTTGAAATAGCCATCACTATTAATATGTCGGAAATAGAGCACAGAGTAGATAGGAGGAATGTTATTTTGGATATCTGAAAGTAACTGCCCACTACACAGGAATGGAGGGAAGTGACATAATTTGTACTAGTAAGAATTACTTTTCAGATATTGGAAATACTTATCCGGTCAAGCAAATATATGTTGAAACGGTCATTTAAAATAAGTAAAGATTTTACCTTATACTTCAATTTTTATTCTACATTACTTAAAATGTAATTTCTATGGTTAGAAATGTAATTAGTGATATCTGAAGTACAATTCTGACTAGGAATATTTTAATATTTGGTAGAATGCTTTATTGCTATCTACAATAGAAATGTAGGTTGTCTAATTTATTTTAAAATGGAGGCCCGTTATTTTTTTTGTTAGGCATAATTAAGATGTACATGTCTGGGATCCTAATTTAACTAGTCTTGAAATAAGCAGTTGATATCTGTAATGACATTTCTATAGCAGAAATATATTTTGTCAAGATTTTGATTTGTTGATATCTAGAATGTTCATTTTTAATATCTAAATTTGTCATGATTAGTAATAAATGTATTATGGTGATCAGATATTAGAGTTAATCCTCGTCAGAATTCAGTTTTAGACATCCAAAATGTCTATTTTAGATGGGAAGAATTTTATTATAGATATCTGGAAGTAACGCTCAATACACATGAATGGGAAGCGTGACGTAATTTGTACAAATAAGAATTACATTTTAAAGTAATACTTTTTTTATTTAAGATTACTGAAGTGTTAATTATGACAGGGAAGACATTTATTGGAGACTTCAGGATTACATATTCAGTCAAGCTAATAAATGTGAAAATGGCCTGCCATAAATGCTGCGCTTTGAACTACAACAAATTAGGACACTTGCACAGAGATTTACGTTAAAACAACGATTACAGCTTTTAGAGGACAGCTCTGCACCCTCTGCGTCTCCTTTTGAACTCAGTGGGTACTTGTGGAAGTAGTTGATGTATTATTTCAGCTTTAGAGATCTTCATGAGCTGCTCCTGGGTGGGTTTAACAAAAAAAGGTTACTCATCATGATAAGTTTCAAAAAATGAAAACAAAAAATATCAGTAAAATTCCTTCCAGTTTCACAGCATTCAACACCAGAGACCGAAAGCCCCAGAAAAAAGAAACCATGATCCACAAACAGAGGAGCTTAAGTATAAAGATGAATCAGATTCAAGCAAAAACAAACGATAAACAAAAATGTTAAAGACAAAATAAAAGAGAACTTTCCTTTTTGGGGAGCAGAAAGGCAGTTCAGGTTTTGTTCCACCTGTGAACCAAAAGACCTCGCATAGGAACGTGAGACTCTCTCTAAGAGTGAGAGGAAGGTTGTAAGTGCCACCAGAAGGTACTTAATTTTACTGAGACGTTGGTAATCTAGAGTGGGACCCCCCCCCAGTTATCCAGGTTGGCACCATAAGATTGGTGTGTATTGGGCAGAGTTAAATTGCATACCGGGCAGAGTTAAATTACCTGTAGATAATGGGAAAGGTTTTGCAGTTCTATGGTAGTAGAACAAAAAGCAAGGTTCTGGGGAATTGTCAACTGCCCAAGGAGAAAGTGGACGCAGTGCCGGGAACCTTTTGTGAGCGTGTTGAAATATGCATTTCAATGTACAGCCCCATTTCTTCTAATACAACCGCATCTAAAGCAAAAAGAAAAAAAGAAAGCTTGCCACACGCCTCCAGCCCCCCGCCGGGAACCTTGTGTGTTGCTGATGATTACAAGCTGCTATTCACTGCCCTTTATGCTATCTTGGGCACAGCTTGTTCATGTAACTAACCCCCCCCACTCTCATCCTCATACTACACTGATGTTTGGGTAATAATGTGTTCTGATAAGCGCCAAAAGACACATTAGCATAGTAGAGTTAATTACTGGTTTTGCTATGAAACTCACATTGATAAGTTTATTTACTCCCTCCTGAAAAAAAAAAAAAAAAAAAAACAACAACAGTTGCTGAACACCGGAAATCCGCCACTACGACAGAGAACTTTAAGCCCTTCAGTTCCAAATAGATGATTTTATTCCTTTTTTGAGAACAAACTTCTCATAATGTATGACGCTGTTGCTTGCTAATCTGCAACCTGAGACTAATACTGCAGCTACAGAAACTACAAAATTTACCATCAATTTAAATTTCTTTCAAAAATCCACCACAACAAAAAATTTGAATCGATTAATTGAATTGATTTTTAGCCCAGGCCTACCTCCTACCTTCTCACAACTTCCCCTCATCATTGCAGCTGAAGGATCTGCCCTATATCTGCTGAAGAATGTAACCGTAGTACCTGGTAGAATTCTTTTTCAGAGTATCTTTGAATTCAGGCAGTAAAAAAGCTGCAGTTATTTTATTTTTCCTCTCCTTTATCCCCTCAGGTCTTCAGCAGCACCATGCCTGTTAACATTGGGAGGTTCTTGCCAATCAGCTTCTGATCCCTGAACAAAGGCACTAATTTCGGGCACAGAGGACATTAAACATGAAGGAAGTAAAGGAGAAGCAGGAACCAGAACATCAGCCAGATTCTCAAACCACAGTGGAACCAGAACTCCGCGGAGTTAAAGAAGAACAAGTTGAACTGCAGATATTTGGAACTGAAGGCCAGCTTTCTGTGAAGCAAGAGAAAAGCATATTTGTGGATGTCAAGATATCCCACAATAAACCAGAGATAAAGGAGGAACCAGAACCCCGACTGATAGAAGATGAGGAACCAGAAATTGAACAGTTGCAAGAGGAAGAAGAGGAACTGGAACCTGGACAGTTTAAAGAAGAAGAGGAGGAACTAGAACCTGGGCAGATTAAAGAGGAGGATCTCTACAGTTATGCAGAAAAGCAGGAGACTGAAAGCTTCTTAATAACTCCAACTCTTGAGCAAAAAGACAACAGTGAAGCAGAACCACACGGAGACCATCTCCTCTCTGCCAGATACCATCAGAATCAACCTCAACAAGGAAGCAACCAGAACCATTCTGGGTCAAGCAGAGTCAAAGATCTGAACGACTCTGTAAAGGAAAAACACTCATCCTGTAAAGTTTGTGGTAAAAGTTTCACTCAGCAACGGTACCTGGCAGTTCATAGCAGAATTCACAGTGATGAGAAGCCATATTCTTGTGACACCTGTGGCAAATCTTTCAGGTATACCCACAATTTGACCTGTCACATCAGAACTCACACAGGGGAGAAGCTGTTTTCGTGTAAGATCTGTGGAAAATCTTTCAGGCATAGCTCTAATTTGACCCGTCACATCAGAACTCACACAGGGGAGAAGAAGTTTTCTTGTAAGCTCTGTGGAATTTCTTTCTATTTCAGTGATCAATTAACTACTCACATGAGGATTCACACAGGGGAGAGACCGTATACCTGCAATGTCTGTAGTAAATGTTTCAGTAAGAACTGGCAGTTGATTGATCACATGAGATCCCACAGCGATGAGAAGCCGTATTCATGTGACACGTGTGGTAGATCCTTTAGGTACAGAGGTGATTTGACTCGTCACATTAGAACTCACACAGGGGAGAAGCCGTTTTCTTGTAAACGCTGTGGAAAGTCTTTCACTGACAACAGTCAACTAACTGTTCACAAGAGGACTCACATGGCCGAGAAGCCATTCCGTTGTTTCATTTGTGGTAAAAGTTTCATACAGAAAGCTAACCTGCTTTATCATATTGGAAATCACACGGGGGAGAGACCATTCCAGTGTGAACGCTGTGATAAATCCTTCAAACGAAGCACTGATCTGGCCTGTCACTTGAGAACCCACACCGGTGAGAGACCATACTCCTGTGAGCTCTGTGGTAGATCTTTCATATATAGCAGTGATCTGACTCGTCACATTCGCTCTCACAAGGGGGAGAAGTCATTCCAGTGTGAACACTGTGATAAATCCTTCATTCACAGTAGTGATCTGACACGTCACGTTAGGATTCACAGTGATGAAAGGCCATATTCTTGTGAACTATGTGATAAATCTTTTAAGCAGAAGGGGGACCTGACTACTCACGTAAAAATTCACACTGGCCAGAAGCCCTTCTCATGTGATACATGTGGACGAAGTTTTAACAGACACTACAACCTGATTTCGCATAAAAGGACCCACACAGGGGAGAAGCCGTTCCTTTGTGGGGTTTGTGGTAAAGGTTTTGTAAAGAATAAATCCCTGGAATATCACATGAAAACACACGGGAGAGAAGTGTTTCAGTGTGAACTGTGCGAAAGATCTTTCATCCAAAGCAGTGATCTGGCTCGTCACCTAAAAACTCACACACCTGAGAAGTTGGATCCTTGAGTTTAACAGGATATGTTGGTCGGGAGTAGTGATTTGGAGGTAGTGTGGCAGCAGATTAAAGCTGCTGTTTAAATTGAAGTGGTTCCCTCTGAGAATTTTGACTGTATCCAAATCTCCTACAGGTTATGAACTTTAGCTTTTATGTGTTTGCTGCCACTCTAGGAGTTTGTAAAACCTAAAAAGTGAAGAACCTCTCCTGGATGAGAGGCGACACTTCTTCTAAAAAGCTTCACGTCCAGTTGGCTAAATTAAACCTGACTAGCAAAACCAATGTGGTTTAAAATTTTTCATTATTTTTGCCTCTGTGGCTTAAAACCTCATCTGTCCTTCACAACCTTAGTGTTCACCCCAAATCTCTGACCGATGACAGCAAGCACACAGAACCCTCCTTTTACATGAGAAATGCATGAAAACAACCAGTGTGGCTGACTTTTCCATTTAAATAACTCGATGGCTCACTGTGGCCTCTTACCCACTGAGTTTAGCAGGTTAACGCATATTTTTCAATAACAATCGTTATTTGGCTCCCTTCACATTGGCAGAAAAACCGGGTCTGGCCCTCTTGGCAGCTGCGTGTCTGGTCAAACTGTCACGCTTGGTTAGCACGGATGATGTCACTAGTGCAACAGAAGCAGGAAAGCAAACAATGGAGAGCATCATGTAAGAAATCTTGAGTCGTCTGCTTTGTTTTTTACTGTATTATCTGTCCGAATCCCTCTTACCAGTGCTGCGGCATGTTTATGGAATGTAAACAGAGTTATTTTTGATTGTAAGATCAGAAGCGACTGGCCCAGTGTGTTGACGTCTGTACGTTACCCTCATTGGTATCGCATACATTAGGGGCTCTGGTGTTTCCACAGCATGCCGATTAGAGCTGAGGCGATTTTAAAGCAGGTCGCTTGCAAAGTCGTTTGTCCGGGATAGACAGGGTTAAGTGTGTTGTTCCCACCACTACTAAAAGCCGATTGTTTAGGTTTTAAACGGATTTTCCCTCTAAAACCAAAGGGCAGGTGTCCCTTTGAGCTGTGGAACATGTTTATGGAAGTAAATCTTTGTCACTGGGATTTGAATTAAAAATGCCACTGAAATTTAAATGTTGTGTGTTTGTACTTACTGTTTCAGTGTTAAAATATATTCAGAACACATTTTTGACCTAAAAAAAAAATTCATTGTCATTATTTCTACACAGTTGAAATGTAATTTATTTTCTCTTCAAGTTAAAAATTCACATTACTATTTCAAAGTAATTATATTTTCAATACTTATTTTTCAGTTACATTTTTCAGTGTTAAAAAATCTGCATATAAAAAAATTCAACCTTTCAAAACTCAAACTCAATATTTTCAGCCTCCTGAGATTCAACTGGCTCTATTTCACCGTCTTAAATTCGGCGTCTAAATTCAGTGTAAAAAGGGAAGGGTTACTTCAGGTCACAGACATTAGCCATGGATTGTGGCGTCCAACACCCAGCCAATCCCGTTACGTTTTCTTAGTCCGTATGAGCGCCACATGCGTCACGTCACATGATTTACTTCCATACATGTTGCCTCCAGCTGAAGACCCATTTATTCAGACAGGATTTTCACTCATTTTCATGTTTGCTGTTTTCTTTCTAAAATCATAAAGACATCAAATAAAACTTATTTGATGTCTTTATGATTTTATTGTGCTTTATTAATAAAGTTTGCTTTCTTACTGAATTTCTTTCCATTAAATGTTCATTTTTTTTCTTTTTTGTAAATCGTGAAAAATGGAATATACTGTTAGGATCTTGATAACCTGCACTCATATTTTATTTCTAGAGCTTGATTGTTGAAGTAATTAAATATCATCTCTAAGGGTTTTTTCAAACATGCAGTTGTTGGTAGATTTAAACGTAGACAAACATAAACTTGGTCCTGTTTGGGTTGGTTGAAAGCACATGTCTAATATGCACCAAACTGTGCATATTAGAGATACAAGTGTTGTGTTATAGGTGATGTCTGAAATATATAATAATATATAATTATATTTTATTAACATTGCTGTACAATGTTTCAGGTTGTTTGGATTTTTTCCCCCTGTTTATTTTAGATGTTCCACAATTGTTTTAGTTTTATATCTTATACTTTTGTACTATTTTGGTTGAGGTTCCTAAATACATTTTTGCTTTTATAAATCAAATTGCTTGTTGTTTTTCGAGTAAGCATCACCAATTCATACAGTTTGTCACATCATTAAAAAACAAACAACATATTATGCCCAATACCTTCGTTATTGGGCATAATCTGGAACTTTAATTAAATATGACACAGAGCGAAAATATACACCATTAACTGTAATTATATAAAACATATCAAATATGTGCCAGAACTTAAATATTGACAGGTTTTGGCAGGATTTTGTTTAATAAAGGGCTTGTGCATTATCAAATCAGGGCAGCGAGCCTGTCTCTTGTAGCATTCCCAGGTGTTAAATTTGAGTCAGGCAGTTCTTGTAACATGTTGTACCCTGCTACATCCTCATCAGGTTCCAAGATGTCTCCGTTATCCAAACATTATGCAGAAAGGCGCAGGAAACTATTTGTTGGTATGCAAATGTCTGCTTGACTTCCACCTAGTTTTCATTATGCTAAAAGCTTATAACCCTGAATAACTGAGCGCCCCTTTGACTGGTGGTAGTTGACCTTCATTGCACTCTGCAATTCACAGGTTCCCTATAGGGAGTGGTTAAGCAGATTGGTGTTTCTGAAGACGGGTATCCTCCATCACCCAGAATGAAGAACCTACTTGGACGATACCTTCTTGCAGTGTATAAAAAGAGCTGCTTTTCAAAATGCAAGTGTCATGTACAGACTTCGAAAGCCAATAAAAATATTGAGTAACTTTCCAGAGGAGGCACAAATTGCCTGCATGGTTATTGAATTGAAACCTATGTAATTAAAATATTCCAGTCTATGAAGTGATGGGGGCTTAATCCGAATGTGGCAACCGTCAATTAGACCAACAGCTTTATAGAGGATGGCTGTCCCAGAAAGTTGACCAAATCCATGACCCACAGTGTCCAGATTGGCTGGGCTTGGAGGATATTACTCAGTTCAAATTGTCCCAAATAAACTGTGCTACCGTGTGGACAATTATGGATGGTGGACCTGGGAATGTTAAAAACACATTACACCACACAGTAGGGGGGCAAGCCAGTAAACAGTCATATGAAAAAGTTTGGGCAGCCCTATTTATCTTATTTTTACTTCTAAATATGTGTTTGCAACAGCTATTTGAGTTTGATATATCTAATAACTGATGGACAGAGTGATATTTCAGTATTAAATTGAGGTTTATGGGCTTACAGAAAATGCGCCGTACACATTAAAACAAAATTTGACAGGTGCAAAAGTATGGGCAGTTCAGCAAAAAAGAGACATTGAAATTCAGTAAATTCTTTCGCCTCTAGTCACTTCCTTGATTTTTCTCCATTTTTGACCATTCTTCTTTGCAATACAACTGCAGTTCAGCTAAGTTGATGGTCGCTGAGCATAGACAGCCTGCTTCAAATCATCCCACAGATGTTCAACGATATTCAGGTCTGGCGATTGGGATGGCCATTGTTATTGCTCCTCTGCATAAATGCCTGTTTGGTGCAGTTTTGGATCATTGTCTTGCTTGAAATATCCATCCCGGCGTAACTTCAACTTCATAACTGACTCTTGAACGTTATTCCCAAGATATTAAGATAAAGATCAGTCTGCTAATATTGAGTGGAATCTATGTGACCCTCAAGTATAACAAGATTCCCAGCACTGGCCGCCCGAAAGCATGATGGAACCTCCACCAAATTTTACAGTGGGTAGCAAGTGTTTTTCTTGGAATGCTGTGTTTTTTTTGCTGCCATGTATAACACATTTTTTTTTTATGACCAAACAACTCAATCTTTGTTTCATAAGTTCACAGGACCTTATTGCAAAATGAAGGTGGCTCGTCCAATTGTGCTTTTACTCCCTCTTGCTCAGTTAATAAAAAACAACAACATCAACTACCATAACTATGCAGACGACACACAGCTTTACATCGCCATGTCACCAGGTGATTATGAACCAATTCAAGCACTGAGGAAATGCTTAGAAGAAATCAATGCCTGGATGTGCCATAATTTTCTTCAACTGAATAAAAACAAAACTGAAGTAATAATCTTTGGACCAATAGAGGAGAGATCTAAAGTTAGCACACAGCTTCGGTCGCTTCAGCTAGTAATCACTGATCAGGCCCGAAATCTAGGTGTAGTGATGGATTCAGACTTAAACCTCCAAAAGCATTTAAAGACAATTACAAGGTCGGCTTTCTATCACCT
>NW_015150988.1:236168-251817 GCF_000732505.1 Cyprinodon variegatus | reverse complement strand
AGCCTGCTCTGCATACCTAGAACCAGAACTAAACATGGAGAAGCAGCATTTAGTTCCTATGCTCCACTTATTTGGAACAAACTTCCAGAAAACTGTAAAAGTGTGAAAAGCCTGAGTTCCTTTAAAGCAACGCTAAAAAGACATTTGTTTAGGATTGCCTTCGACTGTTCTAGTTAAACAGTTGAACTGAAACATCATTAGTTCAACTTTTTATTTTCTTTAGTCCAACTGTTTTTAATATTATTTTTTTTCTGCATTTTTATTTTATTTTTTCCTACATGTAAAGCACTTTGCATTGTCCTTGTATTGAATTGTGCTATACAAATAAATTTGCCTTGCCTTGCCTTTTACATACCTCAAGCGATTCTGTTTGTGGCGTGCTTGCAGAAAAGGCTTCTGTCGCATCACACTCCCATATAACTTCTCCTGGTGCACTGAACTGTTGAACGATGCACAGTGACCCCATCAGATGATGCTTCAGGTCTTTGGAAGTGGTCTGTGGTTTGTCCTCAACCATTCTCACCATTCTTCTTCCCTGCCTCTCTGATAATTTTCTTGGCTTGCCACTTCTAGGCTTAACAAGAAATGTCCCTGTGATCTTCCATTTTCTTTCCATGTTCCTCACAGTGGAAACTGACAGTTTAAATCTCTGAGACAACTTTTTGTATCCTTCCCCTGAACGACTATGTTGGACAATCTTTTTTTCAGATTATTTGAGAGTTGTTTTGAGGTGCCCATGATGGATTTTCAGAGTAGATTCAAACAGGAGGACAACTTGCAACCGGCCACCTTAAATACATTTTCTCATGATTGGATACACCTGACTATGAAGTTCAAATCTCAATGAACTTACCAAACTGATTGTGTGTTTCAGTAAGTCAGTGTAAAGTAGTTAAGAGTATTCAAATCATTAAAATGATTAGGATACCCACATTATTGCACATGTCGAATTTTGTTTTAATGCATATTGCACATTTTCTATTAGTCCAATAAACTTCAATTCAATAGTGAAATATTACTGAGTTCATTAGTCATTAGATATATCAAACTGAAATAACCCAAATATTTTGAAATAACAATAACTAAGATTAATAGGGTGGCCGAACTTTTTAATATGACTGTATATCAGAACTGTATATGTTCTCCCTGAGCATGTCTGGGTTCTCTCCGGGTACTCCGGCTTCCTCCCACAGTCCAAAAACATGACTGTTAGGTTAATTGGCTTCTCTAGATTCTCCTTAGGTGTGAGTGTGTGCATGAATGAATGGCTGTTAGACCGGCACCCCTCGCGACCCCAATTGGGACAAGCGTATCAGATAATGGATGTATATCAGAAGTTCAAACTGATAGCCCAAGCCATGGTCCTGTTCCCTCTTCAGCAGGCATTGCGGGACATGCATGGCCTTCCTATTTAGTCTGAAGTCCTGGATGAGTTCCAACTCCATTTCAAACCACTAGCGCATGGTACATTCCTGTCCAACCTACAGTACGTTAGTGGATGGCGACTCTGGGACAGAATAGGCAACAAAAAGAACCTTTAAAACATGTTCATAAGCATAGCAAAATATGCATAATAAGAATACATCAGTTTTCTTTTTAAAAGTAGTCATACGTCTGTGGCAGCCAAAGCGCAAGGAGAATAATATTCCTTAACCCTTTATAAGGCACTCAGTGAAATACTTCGAAAATCAAAATTTCAAGCCAATAGTATTATTTGCAGGGGCGGAGCTAGATGGGGGGCCGGGGGGGCATGGCCACCCTTAGCCAATCATTGGCCACCCCTACCAATTTTTTCCCCATCTAATACAGACATATGTAAAACTCCCAAGTGGAATATTAAAAACATTTTCAATTTTCATATATTAACAATTACTTAACAACAATAAGACTGTGGTTAATTATGCACATTAAATGCTCTTTTCAGAACTAGATTTTGTGTTATAGGGGGTAAAGAGAAAATAATGTGTCTCTGCAAGTCAACTAGGAGTCTTCAGTGAAGTCATAGAAAAATAATTATTTTATTAAAAAATTTAATAATTAGTTTATGTAAAAATTAGTACTTGTTAATATCAATCTTATGCAGAATAAATGTTGATAAAAGTAGGTAAATAATGACAAAGGAAGAGATGTTTGCCCCAGAACCCAAAACTGAAAGAATTTTATTCACTATACCTTTTATCTAGAAATCACAGATGTTTAAATATATGCTTCTATTTGTAGGCAAAGGTTGTAGGAAAATATAGTTTGTCTTTATTTAGAAAATATGGATGTTTTGCTCGTTAATTTTTCTGTTGGAACAATGTAGATTGACCATGAGGTTCTGGTGCCTATGCGCTTTCGGCCACCCCTCAGTATACATTGCCTGGCCACCCTTATAAAAATGTTATGGCTATGCCTCTGGTTATTTGAATCCAGGAAAAGACCTTATTACCTTTGTAACATTAAAAAAATATGGATATTTTGATGGCAGAAATTTATGTCAATGTAGTAACAAAAAACGCAAACTTGCTGAATATATTAAGAAAAATAACAAAAGAGCTTCTATAAGAAATTCATGAAAACACTATGAGAGTGAAAGAAACACATTTTTTTCACCTTAGAGGCATCAATTAAGGTTTATAAACCTGAATATAATTGTTAACTAGGCTTATTAGCTTTTTACCTTTTTTCTCAACTTAACTTTTTTTCCCCAACTTAATTTACAGTAGGCAATATATCAATGGCTCATCTAATTGGTCAAATGCCAAAATAAGATGTACAGGAATGTAGCAGTATCTTTGATGAATGGCTGGATATAGATCTTGTGCTTCTAGACCTCACTGAGGGACGGGGGGACTCCATTTGTAATGAGGATGCAAGTGATTAAAAACTAACTTGCCCTATAAAGGGTTAAAAGCAATGGGGTGCGGGACCCAAAGGAATTTTTGATTTTACTTTAGCAGGTTAGCTTTAGGTGTGCGGTGGTTTGTATTCCTTTTGTGTGTGTCATTGTTGGCTTTCTTTCTCCTCGTGTTACATGTTATTGACCCAAAGGCTGTACTATGTGTGGAAAAAATAATACTAATAAAGAGGTTATTATTTTTTCAAGAGAAACAAGGGAATAGTATGCTAGCCATGAGGCTAACACCGCATCATAACAAATTAGTCCATATACCGTAAACAGATTAATAAGAGCAAGATAGCGGCGGAGCCGTCTTCAGTTTTCAACATTTCTTTTCTGTTGGTTGGCCAAATGGAGATGGCAGATAGTCGCTCACACTGAGCTTGGGTCTGCTGGAGGTTTCTTCCTGTTAAAGATTTAGGGTTAGTTAAAGGAGTTTTCCTCTCCACTGTCACTACAAGCATGCTTGGTTTCAGGGATTGCTGAAGAGTAAAAATCTACTGTTTCTACCTGCTCATCCAGGAGGAGAGAATCCTGCAAAGTCAGTGATTGGATGCAATCAGCTGGTTCTCTTTCGATAAAAACTTTGACCCTCTAATCTGACTAGATGAAATGATGTTGTGGATCTATAAAGTGACCTTAGATGACAAGATGTGAAGCATAGAAATTACTGAGTGAATTAACTGAATTGGAAAACAAAATATTTCTCATACTGCTGAATGTTCTTTTATACATGTTTATATCAAACTTGGAAATTAACTCTACAGTGCTACAAAGCTACAGTGTGTAACTTTTAGCGACATCTAGCGGTCAGACCGCAGCAACATGAACATCTCCCCCCCACCGCTGAATGATTAAGACACATGTCCTACCCCCATGTGTGGCCCAAACACAAAATAGATCCCTTCAACCAAAGAGAACATTTTCAACAATAAAAAAAAAGTGTTCAAATGCAGTTTTTTGAGTCTCAAATATTTTATTTGCATTCAAAAACTATTTTCTATGATTGAAAACATTTATCTTTTCACCGAAGTAACTTTTTTTTATTGATTCTGTTGTTTGTATGTTTGAAGCAACTTCTTTTTTGATTGAATAATAAAGACACTAATGTCCTACCCATTATATGGTCCAATCAAAAAACAATGTTACTTCAATTAAAAAAGTTGCTTTAAACAAAAAAGACTGGAGTTCTATCAAATAAAACATTTTCAATCAAAGAAAAGCAGAGTTCAAATGCATTTTTTTGACTCTCAAATATATTTTTGCATTCAAATACTTTCTTTCATTGAAGTGAAGATTTTTTTTAATCGAAAATATATTTTTTGATTGAAGCAACCTTTTATTGATTGAATAATAAAGAAACAAATCTACCTTCATATAAGTACACAACACATTTAGAAATATAAAACACATAAAGCTGCAAGCTTTGTTTGCTGGGTTTAGACTTAACATGAACCCCACTTTGACCCTGAATAGAGTCTCACTTAGCCAGCAGCATGTTTCACAAAACAGTCTAGAAGTCAGAGAGTAAATAAATCCTGCCTCCAGGTTCTTTGCTAAGGAGAAGGTAGTTTTGCTCTCAGCAGAAATAAAATAATAAGTTCAGCTTTCTTTTTTTTTTACTGTACTCAAACAGACTTTGTTTTTAACTAGTACGATACTGGGTGATACTGATATAAGTTACCAGTGTGTTTTAGGTAACGGTTTAACGGTGACTACTTACCACAGCAATCACAGATGCTCTGGAAGAATATACACATTTAGATTCAGCATATTCAGGACAGCAGTAACATAAAGAAGTATTGTTTATTTCAATGAACATCCTGTAGGAACCACATTTATTCATGTTCCTCAGATTTATCAAAACAATGAAAAAAGGACAAAAACAACAGAGTTCATAAAGATTCTGATAATTCCGCCCTGTTTGTGGAGTTTTTGATATTGACCCATGACAACGATAAACAATGTGATCACATAGATAAAATCACCAACTTGAGATTTGGAAAGAATCCTCTGGAAACAGGAAACTAAAATTAGTTAATTAGAAACATCCGTTACATTTTTCATAAAGTTATAACTCGATACACTATAGTTTGGATAAACAGAGGAGATGGCGAAAAACACAGTAAGGAAAGCTGAACAGACAGTTAATCAGTTTCCATCCAGTAGGCTGCGCAACAGAAATCTTTAATAATTTATTCAGCAGCTGAATATGAACAGCTCCGAATCCTCATTTCATTTCTGGTTAAGTTGGATAAGCAGAGTTTTTTTTTCATTAAACAGTCTAAACTTCTAGATGATTTCCAAATCTATACAAATTTAACTTTTTATAAACTTTAGATTTTTGATCAGGACCTGTCAGTTAAATCCCATATCAAAGAGGTTTCTAAAATTTTCTTTAGATCTGCTGAATGTTGTAAAAATTATAAATATTCTATCCAGGGTCGATGTTGAAAAACAAGTCATTGCATTTGTTAATTCAAGCCTGGACTATTGGTATTCTTTACTATGAGAAAATCCACAAACTGTAGTTAAAAGTTTTCAGCTGATCCAAAATGCTGGAAACAGATTTGTAGTGAAAATTATGAAGAGAGATTTAATTTCTCCTATCTGAGCTTTTCTTCATGGGCTTCCTATTAAATCCAGAAAAGAATTCAAAATTCTTCTTATCACATAAAGCCCTAAATAATCAATCTCCATCTGATATCAGAGATCTGATTGTCCCTTATTTTCCTAACAGAGCACTCTGTTCTCGATCTGCAGGTTAATTAGTGGTTCCTAGAATTGCTAAAAGTATAATGGGAGGCAGATCTTTTAGTAATCAGTTCAATTCAATTCAGTTTATATTGCACACATTAACAACACATCATCTCAAGACAGAAGTTTTTTTTATCTAAGGAAAACCAGTTGATTGCATCGACTCATTGACTCAAAGGCAATCCATCTCCGCTTCTGACTAGGCAGCCTCAGCAGATAGCCCCTCCCCATTGAGCCTAATTCTGCTGGAGGTTTCTTCCTGTTAAAAGGCAGTTTTCCTCTCCACTGTAACTATGAGCCTGCTTGGTGTGAGGGATTGCCTTCGAGTCAATGCAATCAGCTGGTTTTCCTTAGATAAAAAACTTTTGAATCAAATTTACTGTATGATCTTGTTGAATTGTTTCTGCAAAGTGCTTTAGATGACGTGTTGTGGAATGGCGCTACATAAATAAACAGAATTGAACTGAAAAACAGTGCAGCAGGTTAAAAAAGGCTTGAAGTGTTTCATCATGGTGGTCCCCGTCTTTAGCCTGATATAATCATATTACAGTGTTGTACATAGCCAACGGGTCATTTTATTACCTTTAAGTCACGCTTTAATACCGCTGCAGAAACAGATGGCTACCCAGCCAATCGGATCGATTCTTCTTCTGTTCTTTTAGTTTTCAGACTGGGCTTCAAAATTAGGAATCAGAGTGATTTAATCTGAACTATTCAAGGAGAAACAAGAGGTTGGAACCAGTTCCAGTCAATTCCTAGAGTCCACATTCAACCATTAGCCATTTTGGCCTCTAGTCATAAAGAACGGTTCTACTGCTGGAAAACTTCCTGGTTATTGTTTTTACATTTGTGTCTGGTCAGACTAAACTTGACTGTGAATGATTCACCACAGTGTTCACAGGAATATGGTTTCTCGCCTGTATGAATTCTCATGTGAACAGTCAAATTGTTCTGCTTGGTGAAACCTTTTCCACACGTTCCACAGGAGAACGGCTTCTCGCCTGTGTGGGTTCTAATATGACGCGCCAGATCACTACTCTGTCTGAAAGATTTATCGCAGAGTTCACAGGAATAGGGCTTCTCCCCGGTGTGAGTTCGAAGGTGACGAGACAGATCACTGCTTTGAATGAAGGATTTGTCACACAGCTCACATGGAAAAGGCTTCTCGCCGGTGTGTGTTCTCATGTGATAACTAAGGGTGGTTTTCTGGATGAAACCTTTACCACAGACCAGACAGGTGAAGGGCTTCTCCCCTGTGTGGGTTCGCATGTGGATGGTGAGGTCCGACTGTGCTGTGAATCCTTTCCCACAGGTAAGGCATGGAAAAGGCTTTTCAACCGTGTGAGTTCTCATGTGTTTGATCAGATGACTGCTGTCGGTCAAAGATTTTCCACACACTTCGCAGGAATAGGGCTTCTCCCCTGTGTGGGTTCTCAGGTGAATTGTTAAGTGACTGTTGTCATTAAAGGATTTACCACAAAACTGACAAGAATACGGAGTCTCACCCGTGTGAGTTCTGATGTGACGGACCAAATCATTACTCCTGCGGAAGGATTTATCACACAGCTCACATGGATACGGCTTCTCGCCCGTATGAGTTCTCATGTGGACAGTCAAGTTGTACTGTTTGTTAAAACCTCTCCCACACGTCAGGCAAGAGAAAGGCTTCTCATCTGCAGGACTTTTCATGTCGTTGTCCTGCATGGAGATGGAATCACCAAATTCAAAGACGTAAGGCTGTTCTCCATCCTGAAGGTCACAGAACTGCTGTTCCTCTTTAATCTGGACCGATCCGGGTTCCTGCTTTGTCTCCTTTATGTGCTGCGGTTCTGGTCCATGGTGGAAGGTCTCCTCATTAGCAGCAGGTTTTATAGAGGTGCTGGTCTCCTGCTTCACCATAAGCCGCTCTTCATCCTGAAAGATGCACTGCTCAATCTGTTCTTCTTTGATCACCTCAGGTTCTGGTTCTTCTGTCTCACTCTCAGGTTCTGGTTCTTCCTGTTCCTCTTTTATTCGCACACAGTTTGGAATATCTTGGTCAAGAAGTGAGCTCTTCTGCTTGCTGATGAGGA
The DNA here is from genome assembly GCF_000732505.1 of Cyprinodon variegatus. NCBI lineage: Eukaryota > Metazoa > Chordata > Actinopteri > Cyprinodontiformes > Cyprinodontidae > Cyprinodon > Cyprinodon variegatus. Next base: position 244,107 of record NW_015150988.1, on the reverse strand, counting down.
CGTGATCTGCATCGACCTCCCAGGTAATCACTGACATGATGCCGTGGAAGGCCTGGTGGGATGAGAACAGCAGAGCAAGTTTAGCAACAGTTTCATGTGTGACATTAACAACATTTCTGGTACCCTTAGTTTAACCTTGAATCTTGTTGTTGTCACAGTTGAGCCTAACCATTCCACTCCTCACTTCAAAGTTTCATTGAGAACTTCAAATGAACATGAGACAAAAAAAAGGATTAATGAAAAATCAATTCTATGTTCACCATGAAAAGGGGCTCTGTTATGCTCTAGACTGTTTGCTTCATCTGGAACAGGTAGTGTGAATCTCTGCAGGTACAATGAAATGTCCAGCCTATCAGGGACTGTAGAGTAAAATGTGCTGAAGTGTCAGAACGCTTCTTATCATTCACAGGTCATGGGTCTTCAAAAGGATAATGGGTCAAAACACACAGATAGAGACACCTGGAGCAGTTTCAGGAGTGGAGCAGAATACCTGCTGAGAGGAGCAGAGGTCTGTCTGGCAGGAACAGCACCATTGATTGCAGAGATTGGGTGTGTTTGATTTCAACAGCTGTGTCCTCCAAGCAGGCAAAGAATGGATACCACTGTTCTGGTTGCTAATAACAACATTTTTGAAGATCTGCAGCAGCAGTACTGTTGTCTTATATCATATTTATAGTCTCCAGACTGCAGAGACATTGGAATCTCAGCTTGAATGTTAGCCAAACCCATTTGTACAGGGACAGATAAAATAATATTAGTTAATAATAAAATATTTAAATAAACCAAACATTACCCGCCACGTATCTGACTCCATAGCTATTTAAAACAAAAATGTTCATTAATTTCAGACGGAACTATTCACAACTTGGATTATATTAAACTGCACTTCTAATATTCACCACTGTTTGGTGACATCTCCCTTTTTCCTCTAAGAACGGAGCAGTCGGCTTGCTTGGAGTCGCAATGAATTAGGGGATACCCAAGGCTACAGAGGATACAGCGGACCTGTCCTTCAAAACGAGGAAAAAGAAGGCTGCATTTTCAGCTGCAGGCCTCGGTGCATTGCTATGACATAATTGGCCAACGAATCTGGCCTTTGGAGAACGAAGCTCCTAAATTCAAACTCAGGAATTAATTCTAAAGGCTGGACGACTAAATATGAAGCTGATGGTGAGGCAAGCCCACAGTTCTTCCTGGCCACGTCTGAAGATGTTCACCAACCATGGGCAAAACCTAGACGTATCAGTGATCAATCAGACAACAGGGAAACTTTTAGGTTTTGGAAAGCACTGCCCAGACCTCAGCCATTAAACTCAACAGCCCAAAAGCCAAACCGGAGCCTGTGGGCAACTATAATTACACACAGGTTGGCAAGGATGTGTTGGATCAGATGAGTCTGTATTCCATAAAAGCTGTACTTTATGATCTCCTGGACATATCAGCTATAAACTCATTGGTTTTGTTCAGGAGCTGTTTAAACGTCACCCTCTCATGCAGAGATTTTATCCTTGAGCTGGTAAAACAGTTGCGTACCAACCAGATGCGCTCCAGAGAGCCACATGTTACCAACCCCTTCTACGCAGAAGAGCCAGCTTTGGCGAGGCAAAGAAAACAGTGCCTGGTGCGTCTGCGCTGCCGTTTGTCATAAATGTAAAATGGGGTTGTGAGGGAAATGTTTGGGAGTAATCAATCATTTCTGTAAATAAATCGTAATTTCAAACTTTGAGCCTGTGTTCATTATACTGATTTTTTTTAAATACATATTTAGATCACAAATATCTAGCCTTTAAAAATATATATTAGACCTGTTTTAAGGTTTACATGTTCACAATGTGGTTATATGGCACATTAGAACCATTTCAGTTCTTCACTATTCATGCATTCCATTGGGAAAAGTCTCCCCCAACACATTGATGGCCAGTGGGAGATCTAGTAGGATCAGAATTCTGGGAGTTCTATTCTGGTCCGGTCCTTCAGAGCACATTCCAAGTCCGACGCTAAACCACGTTGCTGCGCATGTCACAGAATTCAATGACTGTGGAACTACAGTTATAAGGACTAAAACAAACACTTCTATGATCCTGGGTATAGAATCATAAAACATCTTAGAAGTGAGGGGGACAAATGTATTCATCAGTCCTTCTTTTTAATTCAACCTCCCTTAATGGCTAAAGAATCACAAAATCCCAGACAGCCACAGTGCAACAACAGCAGACCAACAGGCTAGTTCTTCAAACTACCGTAAATTCCGGACTATAAGCCGCTACTTTTTTCCCGCTGTTTGAACACTGCGGCCTATAATACAGTGTGGCTAATGCATGTTTTTTTTCATGGCGCTGAAGCTGTTCCATTCAGACACCGAGGAAGAGGACTTTGAGGGTTTTAGTGCGCAGGAGGAAGAAGAAAGTGATTAATGACTTTTCCTGGTCGGCTGCAATGTTCTGTGCGTTGTTCAATTAAAAGTACTGTTATATTTGCGTGTTACCGACACATACGTATATTTAAATGTGTTACAGGTAGTTTGAAAAAAAAAAAACATTCATAATATGTACCGTATTTGTTTGTTTTATCATACGGATTAAATCAAACGTTAAAAAAAATGCTCACGTGTAATATCTTTATTTGTAAATATCTCATAAAACGCGGGAAACCTGCGGCTTAAAATCCGATGCGGCTTATAAAAGCACAACATTGATTTTCTTTCTAAAATTAGAGCAAGTGGCTTGTAATCCGGTGCACTCTATAGTCTGGAATTTACGGTATACATAAAAAAATGCTAAGTTCTAGCTGAGTGCGATCCCTGGACATGAATTAGTAGCCAGAAATGCCAAACACTAAACATGATCAGTAATACTGAATTCCTCTGAGCAAATAATGACATAGCAAGTTAAATGGAAGTGAATGGAAGTCATGTAACTGAATGGCAAAAACATAAACACACCAATATTTTTTCCAAAGGTGCAGAGATGTAAGAAATTAATAAAGATACATAAAAATAGAATTAACTTTAACTAGCATACTAGCAGCCTGGTCTTTGATCTGATTCATGGTCTCTGAAAAATGTGTCTCTGAACAGGGCCACAATTATCATTAAGGAAAACTAAGGTCATGTCCTCTGTATTTTATTTTTTTTAAATATTTTGCAATATATAAACTCTAAAAAAAAAAAAAAAATTACACCGTAACTGACTGTAGGATGATTATCTAGATCTCTCACAAACCTGCAAGGTGTTTTATATTTGAAAAGCCGGGAAAAAGGAGCTTAAGGGTTTGGGTATGTGTGCTGTGCACCATAAACACGCACTGGGGTACGTGTTAATGGTGTGTGCACTATGGTAACTGCCACGCATGGGCTACAGATACCGTTAGTGAGTCCGTAGTTCAAGGCAGTAATTGGAATGGGAGCATGTCGGGCTACAAATGGAGGCGGAAAACAGTTTAAGTTTGTAGATGACTGAGAAAAAGTTTCCATGAGTAAAGATTTCAGCCCATCGAGCAACTCAAACAGAAAAGGAACATCGAACCAACGTTTATTTAACTTCGTCGGTACCTGTCGTAAGTTTCCAGCAGTTGAATTAACATTCATTATGAAACTGTTATATTAGCAAAGTATTTGACTAAAAAAAAAAAAACATTTATTCAGTGTTGATTTGTCATCGTTGGATGTTGAACTGTTTTATATTTCTCCTGGAAGATGGAGCTCAATTCAGCAAGACAGCGCAGAGCATGTACAGAAAGTTGTGCACAGAAACAAAATAAAACACTGCTTTAATTTTTAAAAATAATAAATTATCATTGTGGAAATTTGACCTTAATTCAAGAGTCACCATGGTCCTTGTAACGTTATAGGTTCCTATATTTATTTATTTTATATAATTGCTTAAATGTGTATATTTTATATTGTTTAATTAATATTCATACTTAAACCTATTTATTACTTTTTTTTACTATTTCACACTTTGACATTGGGCTACTTTGGAGCATAGAAAACTAATTTCATTTCATGTTAACATATTAAAATGAAATTAAAATAAAACTCCTTGAAATATGTATTTTTGTATTTGACTGTGTTCATATTCTTCACTAAAGGGAAAACAGGACAGGGAGGAAAAGGCTGAGTCATATTTATTTTTATTATTATTATAATAAAATATAATAAACTCTCCTTTTATCTGGGCACCCATAGGAGGAATTTAGTTGTGCAGTCCAGCTAATTTTGATCATTTTTGTATTTGACTAGGTTCAAATTCTTCACTAAAGGGAAAACAGGACAGGGAGGAAAAGGCTGAGTCATATTTATTTTTATTATTATAATTTATATATATATATATATATATATATATATATATATATATATATATATATATATATATATATATATAAAAACTCTCCTTTTATCTGGGCACCCATAGGAGGAATTTAGTTGTGCAGCCTGAGAGGAAGCTCTGGAAGTTTGCTAAGTCAATGCAAAATCAAAATGATGTATTAAAACATAAAATCAGACAATCAGGTGGTCCTATGTAACCCGTAGAATGTTCTCATTTTCATCAGCCAATTTATTTGGAAATCAGTTGAAAGATCACAAGATTTAGAGTGTCTAAAGTCATAAAAGTTAGCCTCCACCAGTGTTGCCCAAATGGATGCTTTTCATTTTGATTTTGAGGGTAAAAATTGGGCAGGTGGAGATAATTTGGGCTGGCTTGGAGTCAGATCTACGGTTTTTGAGTTAACATATTAAAACATGTGTCCATCAATCATTCATGATTACTGGTTCATAGCAAAGCCTCCCTGGCCTTTCTCCATACTGATTAGCTAATGTAATCTGCCAGGGTGTTTAAAACACAGATCTAGTGTAGCGGTACCACAAATTCTGCTCGTTTTAGCAGCAGGTTGATCAGGTGTGATAAACCTCGCTCTGATGACTGATGCGTTGTGGCCTGCAGAGGAATCTTTTAAAGATGCTGGAGGAAACCGCTGCTTTTGGGATTTAGCGCTTGGTGCAATTAAACTCCTCACCCTGTATCAAACGCAACAGTTGAAGAGCTTTTTCACAAGATGCTCTGCTTAAAGGCCAGCCCAGAAATCTCACGGGCCTGCAGACAAGTTTGATGGATGTGAGAACTGGACTAACACGAATGGATGGGCATCAGCAACATCCTGTCCTCCCCACAGTTATTGGAGGGATTTCATTCAACCACGTACCGATCACAAATCACAATGGATTGTATTATAGTTCACCGAAAGTATTTCAGATGTTCCAGCAAATAATCTAGAAAGAATTAAAGGTAAAAATTCAAACTGAACCGTGATAAATCTAATTATTGCAGTTATGTAAAAATACAAAACACTTAGCATGTATGTGTGTGCACTGATCATAGTTTATCTTCTAAATGTAAAAAGAGGAGTAGTCCACGTGGTTATGAATCCATCTGCCACCATGTTATTATATTGTAAAAACAAAGNTATATATATATATATATATATATATATATATATATATATATATATATATATATATATATATATATATATATATATCCTTCACAAAGACATAGAAACAGTAATACGCCGCACACCCAATAACATTCCACCCAATGTTATGATGACAGAAAAAAAGCCCTGATGTGTAGCAAACACCACAAAACAAAAGATCCTTTAACTTGGTAGCTGCTTCCTTTAAGCTTCCGGTCCATTATTTACTGTGAGCAGAAAAAACCGGCCTGCATTTTGCCTCCCTTAACTGCTGCATATATAAATATGTCACAACGTAACAAACTTAACAATAACTGTGGTGTAAACAGATCACGGACACATCCTGCTTCTTCCTCCGGCCTATTTTCTCTGTGTCCTGCAGTAAACATACCTGAAGCCTTTAAGCTAATGTTCGGTTCCTGGAGAAATAGGTCCCACAGATGGTAAAATGAACCAACAACAACAAAAGCTGCGATATTTAGCTCACAGCGCAAAAGGTTTCACATGAAACCTCACAGCTAACTCTGCCGAATGTAACACTTCCGCCGGATGTATTCCATTAAGATTTATACCGGAAACAAAAACAGCCCTAAAGTTCCCCCTTCATAAAAGCTAAGCCGATATGGTCTGTATTTAAACAGGAGATTCATCTTCTAAATCTTTCCTTGGACAAAATTCAGAAACAAAAAGCAAAAAGTTTGTCATATCACCTCTCTAATTTATTTTAGCCCTCCTCGATACAAATGAAAGAATAATGCTTATTTTGCTTTTTTTTCTTTGTGTGTGTGTGTGTGTGTGTGTGTGTGTGTGTGTGTGTGTGTGTGTGTATGTGTGTTTTTGTATTTTTTTTATTTATTTTTATTTATTCATTTATATTTCATTATAATTCTGTTATTCGGCATATGTAATTATAGATATCTTTGGATTTCGATTTTTTTTCTCTCTTTTTCTGAAGTGTATTGCATAAACTAAACATCTGTTTACATCACAACTTGAAAGAAAAGAAAAAAAAATATTAGGAAAAGTGTTAGGAGGTATGATTGACTATATGTTGTGCTTTATTATACTGTATTTTTTGAGTTTGTCATTGTTACTGTTCCAAAAAAAGTTATAAAAAAAAGTTCCCCCTTCATTCTATAAACATTTAAAGGCACTTGCTATTAATGTGTTACAGCAGTGTATTACGGCCATTCAAAGCCAAAAAAAAAAGAATAAATAAAATAAATTACATTTCAATAGTTGAGTTTAAACTGACATATTTACGAGAATAAATACTGAATTCACGCGTAAAATCACCCAAATTTCTGAGGGTATAAACATGCAAATTTATGAGATTACGTAAATGCGCATATTTAGCATGCAAATCTACGAGATTGTAAAATATAGAACAAAACTATAAAAGATCTACGAGAAAAAACTTTGTACGACTAAATGTACAACTTAATTCATGTAAATTTACGACATTATAAACATGCAACTTTATTGTATAATTCATTTTTACTTCAACCACTTTACTTTACTTTCATTGTTCCGCAAATGTACATGTTTAAATCTTGCACAATGGCTTCTTTTCTCATACATTTTTCTGTTTTTTCTTAATTTGCTACTTTTTTTTCTGATATTTTTACGTTTTAATTTTCTAAATTTGTATGTTTATTTATAGTAAAAATTTCACTTTAAACGCAAAACATTGAATTCCTTTTTATTAATTTTTTTTATCTTTGAACGTACCTAACATGCCAACGTATATTTTGGTTTCTGATCCTGAAAAATTCAGGCCTCCACTGGTTAATACATTTGATTCCATTGATGATTTTGGTGTCAAAACATTTAAGCTCACACACTGTCACACACTGATTTTGGACCAGAGGGTCGGACACTCAGTCTCTGCTCAAATTCATGCCACAGCTGTTGTATCGGGTTTAGGGCGGAGTCTGTGAGGACGATGAGGTTCATCCACCCCAGACTCCATGTCTTCATGGGCCTTGCTTTGTGTTCTGGTTCACAGTCCTGATGGAGGGGGAGGATCCAGATCCAAACTGTTCCCGCAAAGTGGGGTTTATGGGGTTGTTCAAAATGTCTTGGTCTGCTGAAGCATTCAGACTATCTTTCACTGGAACTAAGGGGCCAAGCCTAGGTGCTAAAAAAAAAAAAAAAAGCTCAGCATGATCCTCCCTTCACCAAACTTTACACTTGGTTCAATGCAGTCAGATGAGAACTGTTCCCAGATCCGTCCATCAGATTTCCAGAAGGACAAGAGCAATTTGTCCCTTCAGAGAACGTGTCTACCCTGCTCTGGAGCCCAGTTCAGTGGTTCTTGCCTTTACTTCACTGCTGGTGAACTTTGGCTTGGATGCAGTTGCTCCAGCATGGAAACAGGGGCGTCAGCTGACCCAATACTATACAGGGGCACAATAGGGCACCAAATTCAATGAAATTAAATTTGGTTTATGTCATGATGGGTACT
>NW_015150988.1:227343-230697 GCF_000732505.1 Cyprinodon variegatus | reverse complement strand
TAAAATAGAAGACTGGTCCTTTAGATGGGGATTCAAGATTTCTGTAGATATAAGAAAGGTTTTGTTTTTTTTACAAGGAAATAAGTTTCTGAAGATATAAAGTTAAACATTTTATAGATATGACTTAGAAAGGGTAAAACATTTTACATTTTTGGGCATATGGTTGGATGAAAGACTTACTTGGAAAGTTCATATTGAAAAGATGATTGATAAATGTAAAAAAGTTCTAAAGGTTATAAGATGTTAGACTGGGAATGAGTGGGGAGCTGAGCGGAAAGCATTGAAATCGATTCATACAGGTTTAAATAGGTCTGTTTTCAGACATACCAAGTCTCCGGGAGTCTCCCTGATTTAGATGTTCAAGGATGCCATCGAGTCGGATAAATTATCCTGGATTTCAGACTATGTGAGGTGGTGTTTTTTCAATGCGAGTCAGAGCGAGCAGGCAGTACAATAATTCATGCATCATGTGTGGATTAGAACTACTTCAATTGCGCAGAGAAGAGAGAGATCGGGTTGTAAGGAGGAGGTTGCTGGTGAAACCTGTGCAGTGTATCTGTGCAAAGCGATGCTCTGTTACACCAGCATTCCAGGCGACTGGTTAATCAGAGAGCTGATTGGATCAGTCCGATAAGTTTCTCTGGGTTACTCTCTGACAGTCACAGTTACCACTCAAAGCTGTGCATCCTGGGAAACGGCAGAGGTTGAATCCTCGAGTAAAAAATTAAAATATAGGACTACTTTTACAGCAGAATATACAAAAGTATATCCACATCTAGTAAAGGGGAGGAACAGTGGAGGATCTAGACCAAATGTAACAGGTGGCCAGGAGGGGGCCTGCGTGTTTTCATGGGGGCACAGAAAAGCATGAAATAAAAAACAGGGCAAGAGATTCAAATATATTAAGAGAGCTGCATAAATGGAAATTTCTTTTCAATTAGGTTCAATAAAAATCCTTTTTCTTATGAGGTCAATATACAATTAAAACATCATTAGAATTTCTTTTAAGTAATATATCTTTAGTACAGGGGCCATAACAGGGGCCAGGACATGATCTACAGGGGCACTGGCCCCCGTTGGCCCCTGTCTAGAACCGGCCATGGTGAAGAATGATGACACTGTGGCGATGTGCACTGTATGCGGAAGTCCCATGAAAAACAGAAAGCACAACTGATGTTCAAGGCTACAAGATTGAAAGTATTGAAAATAAAAGACAGATAGTGTTCTGTTTAGAGTTTAAGAAATTACTGTTGGTTAATAACAGTTGTTGAAAAGCTGCTGGCCTTAAGTGTGTATGTATGGGGCACGGTTCGGGTCCGTTGTCCCCGGGGGGTGGGTGGTTGGGGGATAAGCATCTCCCTGAAATGAGTTTTTGGAATTTGGTATGTCTGTGTTATTGATTATAGATGTATTGCTTTTGGTTCTGCATCAGAGTCATTATTTAAGAAATTGGATATTGTTCAGTATTAAGCATTGGGATTATGCACAGAGGCCATAAGAACAACACCAACATCAGCATTACAGGTAGAAATGGGGGAAATGCCACCGCAGTATAGGAGATTTCAATTACTTTCTACTTACTGGTTTTAGGTAAAGAATCATTGTGAAACTCATCCATGTCAATATATTTTAAAACCATGTTGGGAAAAAGGAGAGAAGAAATTAAATTCTTTTGGATGGTCAGCAGATAATATTATAAAACATCTAGAATTATCTCATATCAACGACAGTAAAACAGTTATTATGTCATTAATTCATCCATCATTGTTGCCCTAATATAGATACTGATTTAACTTTGCTGTTTAAATGGAGAAATAAGGAGAATATCTCTGATTTAAATATGGTTCAGTGATATTTAGATGAGAAATATTATGGTTTTGTTGAAATGTTTACGGATGCTTGAAAAGATTTAAATAATAGGAATGGTGTTTCGTTTGTAGTTCCAGAATTCCATTTTAAATCGGCATTAGAATGGATTTAAGAAATCAGTCCATTAAGAAGCATAGTTTGCTTTGATTCTAGTTCAGCGTTATTTTAATTTAAACATAGTTACTCAGACAGCAGACCTGATATATTAGCAGAAATTCAGCTATTATTATTTAGAATTCAAGCAATGGGTTTATTTGATTTGGTTTCCTTCTCATATAGGAATAGAAGGGAATGAGATGGCTGATAGATGTGCAAAAAAAAGCAAGTAAACATAATTTAATTGATATAATTCCATTTAGTAAAGGTAAAATGAAATCAGTAATTACGGAAAGGATTAGATCAGGATGGCAGAAACAGTTGGAAGAGAAAGAACTGGTAGATGGTTTTGTAATATTCAAAGAAAAGTTGGTTTTATGAGAAAACAGCAAGGAATAGAAAGGAGGAAATTGTGATATCAAGGTTACAGTTTGGCCATACAGGTTTAAATAGCACGTTGTTTAAAATAGGGAAACATGATACAGGGAAGGGGGATTTTTGTCTTCAAGAAGAAAAATGGGAGCATGTCATATTGTTTTGCAATAAATATGTAAATGATTGAACTGAATTGATTAACAGATTACAAGTCAATAAATTAAAGTTAAACTTAAAACACCTTTTAGACTTGGAGTCTAAATCTGAGGGTTTTACCTTATTATTGAAATTTCTTATAGAGACACATTTGTTTAACAGAATTTTTTTTTTCTTTTGAAGTAATATGATATTGAATTAGTTCATTCCCGTTACACTCCATTTCAGTTGGTGGCAGTAATGAACTAAAATGTTGTTTGCCAACCGCCATAAAACACAAGAAGAAGAAATATATGCGTCAAGCTGACTGCAACAATCTGCTGCGGGGAGTATAACCAGACCTTGAGACACCTGGCGGAAGTAGAAGCAGACAGCTTAAGAGGCTAGCAGCGTTAGCTTAAATGGTTTCTTTTGTTTTTAGCGATGTCCACTAAATACCTTCAGTTTCTCTAGAAACAATATATTTGCTTTATCATCAGAGAGCGACTAGCTTCTCCAAAAAATCTCCTGTAACATCCTCCGTGACGGGAAGAAGAGAAGAGATCGATGGTGAGCTCATACTGCTGGTAGAACCTGCATCTATGTTAACGGTTCGGTGTTCAATGATCAGAAACTAGTTGATACCAAGGAGGGAGCGGATGTATCCGTGTTTTGTTTGTCCCCACTTGTTAATGTGTTGAAGCCAACCGACGCCACTTCTATCTGTAAGATTAGCTTCTCAATGGGGGTGGGGGTAGTTGTCGCACTGGCCTATGGAGAACAGGGAATACGGCCGCCATCTTGGAGAGGGCATCCTCCTCATACATAAGAGTAGGCCACTGATCTCTGGATAGCTATGTATGTATATATGTGTATGTA
>NW_015150988.1:225409-226414 GCF_000732505.1 Cyprinodon variegatus | reverse complement strand
ATATATACATGTGTGTATATGTATATTTATGTGTATATATTAGGGCTAGAACGGTTCACAAAATCCATGGTTCGGTTCACGGTTTCTCGCTTCGGTTCGGTATATGTTTATTGTTACACCGAAAAATAAAAAAAATTAATAAAAATTAATTTAATTAATGAAAAAATTAAAAATTAATTAAATTAATGAAAAGTAAGTAAAAATCAGAGCAAACTGTTTGACAGTGACACCATCCTGGAGAGAAATATCAGCTCTGCTGCTGTTTTCCAGTGTAGTCCTGTTTCTCTGACTGTGACTGGCTAGATGTGCTCTCTTCATGGTTCTGCTGGAGGTTTCTTCCTATTTAAAGGGAGTTTGATGTGTTTGATGTGAGGGATTGCCTTCCAGTCAATTAGTCATCCCAATCAACTGTTTTCCATAGATAGAAAACGTTGAATCAGTTTGACTGAATGATCTGGTTGATTTGTCTCTTTAAAGTGCCTTGAGATGACATTTGTTGTGAATTGGCGCTATAGAAATAAACTGAATTGAAATGATTAAAAAAACAAAAGTTACATGGAGAATTGTGCTGCTCTGTGAACAGTAGGGTCTTCAGCAGTGTTCAGCAGAGCTGAGTATTGGATGTAGGGCGGGGCAATATGACCTCAAATCCCGATAAATTGGGCAGTTGTACCACTTAAGGATAAACGCTTCAGCTTGTAAAGTCTGTTAGAAATTGGTGACTGAGACACAGCTGACTGCAAGGAACAAAGCTTCCTTTTAATTTAAGCACTTGCAAGTAGAGAACATCACTGTTCCACAGCATCTCTCAGTGAGCTCTGACTGGGGTGGCCCATGCCCCCCTACATATAGATCACTTTCGCGCGTAAAAGAGTTTTCAAAACATTAACAGAAACTCTTTTGCACAACACAATGTTTTCCCCAGAACTGACCTTGAAGTGTTTCATAGTAACAGTTTTACCACTAATTGCTCATGCTTGTTATTGTTTAAACAATACCTATTTC
>NW_015150988.1:216995-224994 GCF_000732505.1 Cyprinodon variegatus | reverse complement strand
TGAGTGGATGATGAAGACTGTGGTGCGGCGGCAGCAGCCGGAGGAGGAGGAGTCTTTTCCGTTCAGCCATTCTCGAGTCGCGAGCAAAGTTAAGTGCCAGACTTCACTTGTTTTACTTTTAATATCTGTTTGCTTACAATTTCATTCCAAAACATTGGTGGACATGCTGCAGTGATTGGATTGATTAGATTTAAATGCTGTGACGCGACTCGAGGGACACACAATTATGTTACAGGACCTCCGGGAGAAAAAAAAAAAAGACCAGACTCGATAGTGGTATCGATAAGCCCAAACGTTATTGTTTTTTGGGGTTTGAAAAAAGTGGAACCGGGTCCTTGATGGAACCGGGTTTCGATCCCCATCCCTATCTCTCAGTGAGCTCTGACTAGGGCGGCCCATGCCCCCTACATATAGATCACTTTCGCATGTAAAAGAGGTTTCAAAACATTAACAGAAACTCTTTTGCACAACACAATGTTTTCCCCAGAACTGACCTTGAAGTGTTTCATAGTAACAGTTTTACCAATAATTGCTCTTGCTTGTTACTGTTTAAACAACACCTATTTCATCCGTTCCAAGCTTCTGCACAGATGTTTATCCTGTTAAAAAACTCTTACGTTTCTCCAAGGTCATCTTACAACCTTGTGACCTGCCACAAATACACTGCTCACTTAAAAAGAAATGTATACGGTAAGTTGAACAAACAATTTTAACTTCACAGGCTCCTCTATCAGAAATGAAGGCATGTGCAAGAAGTGCAACTGATCTGTTTATAATTCCTTTATTGAATAATTCGCATTACATATTTCTTTCAATTAAATATTAAAGTCTTGTACCCATTGAGGTTCAAACATTCAACAGTGTCTCATTGAACAGGAGAAAATGTTACCCCTCTTGCAACCATTTTTGAGCAAAGGTAATTGAGCCTTTCACTCATCTTTGAACTCAACAGCATGGCAGGGCTGTAGGTTGGATGTGTTACTTTGGGTAGTCCCGTCCGCTTTCAGACAAACTTTTGCATTTTGTGTTCTTTTTCTGCTCAACATCTATGGCGTAATTTTGGTGCCACCGATCTGAGTGTGCGGTGAGAACAATGTTCACCATTAAAACTCTCAGAGCCTCGCTCAAAACCGGTCTGTCGCATGCTCAACTCTGACAACGTGCTCTCAATTTCTTCTCTGCACGCTCAGCTTCATCTTTGCTCTCTCTCGTCTTCACCGGATTAATTGATATTTTTTATTTTACAGCTGTTTTAGATGCTTCTTCACTTGGCTCCATTCTCCATTGTCTTTGTTTACGCTTCTGACTGGATGCGATCACACAAATGCTGGAGTGCGTTAAAGGGGTAGGAAATACCAGCCACCCTCTTAAATAGGAAAAATGGCAGAATTAAGTTTATTTCTTTTACATTGTCGGCGGTTTTCATAGTGAATGAGTGTAATGGTAAAAAAACGGTTTGTCACCCAGCCCTTTTTTTAATGGCAGAGTTGCATGTTGGATAGAAGAGCTGCATCACAAACTGATCAAGTGGCGCTTCTCCGGGCCTCTCCAGACGACAGAGCTCCTCACCCTGTCTCTAAGGGAGAGCCCAGCCTCCCAGCAGAGGAAGCTCATTTCAGCTGCTGGTATCCAGGATCTGGTTCTTTGGGCCATGATCCAGAATTCATAACCATAAGAGAGGGTAGGAACATAGACCGACAGGTAAATCAAGAACTTTGCATTTTTGCTCAGCTCTCTCTTCATCACAAAAGACCAATGCAGGGTCTGCAATATAGCAGCAGCCACACCAATCTGTCTATCAATCTCCCCTCAACAGAGGAACCAGCTTCTAGAAAAACAACATAAATCAAACCCAGTGTTGTTGGTATTGACCAGTGTACCGCCGATCCTTCAACAAGAGTCAATGTCACTAAGCAGCCGAAAGATATGTTCCAGCCTAACTGGCCTTAAGCTACATCCCCGGTAAAATGAGCTGCTCCATCTGTAAAATGTACTGTTCCGTACCCTTTACCAGCCTAAGCTGTAAAACCTCAACTGTGTGCCGCCACTCTGACTGTGTTTTCTTCCACTACAGCAGCAAAAAGGAATAGTAAGGCAGATTCAGCTCATGGACATAAGCTATCCACGATGCACAAGTGCAGCGTGAATATGAACTAAAAGAGCTTATTAAAAGTTGCAGAAAACAAAATGGCCAAAACAAAATTTTGCATATTAGGCATTGATCTTAGTTAAGAATGTATTTTGCTGCATAGATCATTTTGCAATATTTTCCCTAGATGATTTTCTATCCTAAAAAAATATGTTCTTCCTTTAACCCCAAAGTTATTTGAGAAAGGGAGAGCAGCTGAAACAACAGCTAGAAAGAAAAAAAGGTGGAAAATGAAAGCGACATTAATCTGAGGTATGATTAGCACAACATAAGACCTGTAGTCATTAATTAATAATCCCCAATTTCAAAAGTGAATTTCAGGCACTGGACTCGCATCCAGATCGGTCACAAAGTTCTTGATCCAAAGTCTTCTGAGCATTGTCCCTGGGTCCTGTTCTTTCTTTTACTTTTTAGCTCTTTTGTCTTTTCAGCAGGGAAAACTGACCAACTTCTGCTTCTCTTTCTCTTTATACTTTCTCATTCAACGAGTGTCTATGGAACTTATATTTCCTGTTATAGTTGCCTGGGAAACCTGTCATATTGGTTAACTTGAGAATTTGTGGTTTCTAAAGATTTTACTTGAACTCAAAAGAGCTCTGGTGTTTTTCAGAGCAAGTTCAACTGGACAGCCGTCAGCAGACCATGGTGTTTTCCTCTCGCCTTCCAGAGAAGATGCCTGATTCTTGGCTCACCACATTGTCTACCCTTTGATTCAACTACTAAGTGAAAGGTAAACGCATTTCTAATTCATTCAGATGATGAAATGTTTATGTTTATTTTAGGATGTTTAGAATATTAAGGATTGAGTGAATTAAATGATAATTAAACCTCAGACTATCCTTCTTCTGTATTTGACTGTCTGATATTCTCTTTGTGAAAAAACTTCATGTTAAATGTGATGTGGCAAAAAATGCCTTATTTTTTTTATATTTTTTTTAGCCAAAATGGCTGACTGGAACAGAGAGAAGCTGCATATCAGTGCTCTTACTGGACGGTTAAGATGAATGATATGAGGCTGTGTCATGATGCTGCAACTGGGGAAATATGACAGGATCCTTTTTATTGGATTTCATCTGTGGGCCAAGACTATATTTTTGGTATTTGTTTTTCCAATGCTATTTTATAGTCCTTAATAGGACATTCAGTTCAGTGTAATATGAGAAAAAAAATCAGAATTTTGACTTTAATCTCAGAATTCTGTTTTCTGACAGCTAACAAACGTGTTAGCATCAAGTCGTAGCCATGTCTGTTTTAGAGATTAGCTCGCTTGTTTAAATCACCATCTGCTCTTTCGTTAATGAAAAAGCATCACTGGGGACCCCTCGGGCACGTAAAAAGTCGCCTACAGTAATTTTCGGACTATTAGCCGCACCTGAATATAAGCCGCAGAAGCTAAATTGCATGATTTTTACAAGAAATATCACTTGCAGCTTTTCACAGCACACTCATTTCATCCATTGAACAAGAGTTCTTATAACCAACACAGATTCAAATCAGCATTAGTTCAAATCCCTAACTGCCTGTCTCTTACCGTGCGTAGCACCTCATTATTTGCATCTAAGAGAAGTGAATGGGTTTTACTTCGAGACGTCTTCCAGTCTAGTGACTTTTGACGCAGGAAAATCGAAAGCTACTTCCAGAGTTAGCTTTCCTTTAGCATTTCACGTGAAACGGGCCTCTCCTTGCAGGCGGTGAAACCCAGGGAAAGAGAAAGATTGAGCTCACGCTCTGAGTTTTAAACCCTGATTGACGTAGGGGTATTTCCTGTTGAAGTATGAGCTTCCACTTGAGCCAATTGGTCCATGCGTGAACTGACCGCCGCATTGTTCTCTTTGTGTAAAAGGGAAGGGGAATGGTTTGAAATGGTTCATCCAATTGATTTGGGCTCCNAATTAAATCATTTAGCAATATCATAAAATGTCCAGGCAGAGCTGCACATAAAATATGGTTTCAAATCTTTTCAATAATTATCGATATCGATCAATATGCATTTTTTTTATCGATAAGCTTTTTTTCTATATCGCCCAGCCCTAGCCTACAGTAATTTTCGGACTATGAGCCGCACCTGAATATAAGCCGCATAAGCTAAATTGCATGATTTTCACTAGAAATATCACTCGCAGCTTTTCACAGCACACTCATTTCATCCATTGAACAAGAGTTCTTATAACCAACACAGATTCAAATCAGCATTAATTCAAATCCCTAACTGCCTGTCTCTTACCGTGCGTAGCACCTCATTATTTGCATCTAAGAGAACTGAATGGGTTTTACTTTGAGACGTCTTCCAGTCCAGTGACTTTTGATGCAGGAAATTCGAAAGCTACTTCCAGTTAGCTGTCTTTTAGCATTTCACGTGAAACGGGCCTCTCCTCGCAGGCGGTGAAACCCAGGGAAAGAGAAAGATTGAGCTCACGCTCTGAGTTTTAAACCCTGAGTGACGTAGGGGTATTTCCTGTTGAAGTATGAGCTTCCTCTTGAGCTGATTGGTCCATGCGTGAACTGACCGCCGCATTGTTCTCTTTGTGTAAAAGGGAAGGGGAATGGTTTGAAATGGTTCATCCAATTGATTTCGGCTCCATTGTGGCAATATATCCCAACACTTATTAATCATTCAGGAACAATGACCTTAATATGTTGATACGGGTTCTTACTGTGGTTCTTTGGAGTTTCTAAGTCTTGGTAATTATTTTGTAACCCTTCCCAGACTCGAAGATCTTGAAAATTTGGTTTAAATTATCTTTTGAAAATTTGAGTATCTAAAACATAACATGACATATATCTTTCTGTTTTACCCAAGGATCCCTGATACCTGAAGTATCGTTCAACACTAATGAGTAACAGAAAAGGTAAGTTTTAGATTTCGTAAAATGTATTGAAATTTTTTTTACCCGTTTCTCTGTAAATAAAGAAGGTGTAAATAAATACTTTTAACCATAAATGCTCTCCTGCTCTATGTTCCTTCAGGTCTTCTACGGCAACATGTCTGTTACTACATGGGAGGTTGACTCTGATAACTTTCTCATAACCAGAGAGGGGAGCCCTCTTCTTGATCAGAATATATCTGACCAAGTAGAGTCGAAAGAGGGACTGGAGAAACCGATACCAACAAAGATGACTGAAACAAAAGAGGAACCAGAACCTCAATCAATTTATGAAAAGCAGATCGAAATGTCCGTCTTTCAGAATGAAGAGCTGCTTTTAGTGAAGCAAGAGACAGACGCATCCATAGTGACTTCTTGTTATGAGGAGTTATTCCACAATGGACCCGAACCACAGCCGAAGATGGAGATAAAGGAGGAGCCAAAACCTTTACAAATTAAAATAGAACAGAGAGAAATGGAGTCAAAGCAGATGATTGAAACTAAAGGTGAACCAGAACCTTGGCCAATTACAGAACAGGACCTCTTCGTCTTTCAGGATGCAGCGCCACCCATTGTGAAGCAAGAGTCTGATTACTTCACTATGAGTCTTGTTGATCAGAAAGACTCCAGTGAACCGGAACCAATCATGAATCGTCTAATCAGCTCAACCGTCCTCGAAGCTCAGAACCAACATCAGCAAGGAATCCATCAGCAGGTCTCCAGACCAAATAAAGAATTGAAGACAGAGGAAAAACAAAATAACAATGTGGACAACTCAAAACAGATCATGCAAAAAAAGAAATTACCCTTTTGTGAAGTATGCGGCAAATGTTTCACTGCTTGGCCGACACTAACAGTGCACATGAGAACTCACACTGGTGAGAAGCCCTTTTCTTGCAAAATGTGTGAAAAATCTTTCATTAACAGCAGTAATTTGATTTGTCACATGAGAACTCACACTGGTGAGAAACCCTTTTCATGTGTTACCTGTGGAAAAGGATTCCCTACAAAACCTACCCTGACTACACACATGATGACTCACACAGGTGAGAAGTCTGTCTCCTGTGTGACCTGTGGAAAAGGTTTTGTTAGGAAACGTGCCTTGACTGTACACATGAGAATCCACACTGGTGAGAAGCCATTTGCTTGCAAAATGTGTGATAAATCCTTCAACAACCTTAATTCACTGAGATGTCACACTAGAACTCACTCAGGTGAGAAGCCTTTCTCGTGTGTCACCTGTGGAAAAGATTTCCTGTGGAAAAATGCTCTAACTGTACATATGAGAACTCACACTGGTGAGAAACCATACCGCTGTAAGTTGTGTGAAAAATGTTATCGAGACCGTAGTAGTCTAACTTGTCATTTGAGAACTCATACGGGTGATAAGCCCTTTGTTTGCAAAATGTGCGGTAAAACATTTGTTAACAATAGTAATTTAAGTAGTCACATGAAAATTCACACAGGTCAAAAGCCTTTCCCATGCAATACTTGTGGAAAGACTTTCATCAAGCAAAGTACCTTAAATTTTCACATAAGAACCCACACGGGTGAGAAACCTTTCTCATGTGGGACCTGTGGCAAAGTTTTTAGCAGGAAGCCTTCCCTGAATGCACATATGAGAACTCACACAGGTGAAAAGCCCTATTCTTGTGGGTTTTGTGGTAAATCTTACATATCTAATAGTCACCTGATTTATCACATGACGGGTCACATGGGTGAGAAGTCTTACTCATGCCTAACCTGTGGAAAATGTTTCATCAGGAAACGTGCCCTGACTGTACACATGAGAACTCACACAAATGCCAAACGTTTCTCATGTGTGACCTGTGGAAAAGTTTTCCTTAGGAAACCTGCCTTGACTCAACACCTGAGAACTCACTCAGGTGAAAAGCCCTTCTCTTGCTTGACCTGTGGAAAAGGTTTCCGTAGGAAACCTAACCTGACGACACATATAAGAACTCACACGGGGGAAAGGCCCTTTGCCTGCAAAATGTGTGATAAAACTTTTATTGACAATAGTTATTTGAGTTGTCATATGAAAATCCACAAAGTCAAGCCTTTCTCTTGTCTGACCTGTGGAAAAACTTACACTAGGAAACGTGCCCTGACTGAACACATGAGAACTCACACCGGTGAAAAGCCCTTCGCTTGCAAAATGTGTGATAAACGTTTCACAAACCGCAGTAGTTTGAGATGTCACGTGAGAACTCATACAGGAGAGAGGCCTTTTGCCTGCGGAAGTTGTGATAAATCTTTCATCAACAGTAGTAGTTTGAGATCTCACATGACAACCCACACTCTGGAGAAGTCTTTCTCTTGTCTCACTTGTGGAAAAGCTTTCTCTACCAAAGCTGTCCTGACTACGCACATGAGAGCTCACACAGGTGAGAAACCATATCATTGTGAATTGTGTGAAAAACGTTATAGAGACCGTAGTAGTTTAACCAGTCACATGAGAACTCACACGGGTGATCGACCCTTTGCTTGCAAAATGTGTGATAAAACTTTCATAAACAGTAGTAATTTGAATAGCCACATCAGAAGTCATACAGGCAAAAAGCCCCATTCATGCCAGATCTGTGGAAAGAAATTCTCCAAACCATCAATTCTGACTAAGCACATGAGTACTCATACAGATTCAGTGTTGTAAATTCATTTCTGTCAGATATGAGCTGAGTAAATGTTAATTTAAGTCATTGATGCCTGATTTTTTTTTATTAGGTCTATGAAAACAATATTGTTTGTGTTTTGCCTTGTAATGATGAGAATGATTTTACTCTCTATTCGGGATAGGTCGCTAGTTAATGACTGGGATTGTAAACAGGCAGGAACATTGGTTGTATGTTCTCCCTTGCAAGGATTAATAAATGCTTGAATGAAGAACACGGATCTCAATTTCTTGGTAATATAAGAGGTGGACTTTTTTGCCCGGGTGGTGTGACAAACAGGATCTCCTTCACTGATTATTCTGGTAGTTGGACCA
>NW_015150988.1:212466-216142 GCF_000732505.1 Cyprinodon variegatus | reverse complement strand
AGTTTCCTCTTGTGAACCCCCTTTCTTACCAAAATGCTGCCTAAACGGTATTTTTTAGTTAGAAACATGTACAATGGTTGCCTGGAACACGCCAACTATGCTGATATGTGTTGGAGGTAAGTTCACATAACCAGTGTTGGGCACGTTACTTTAAAAAAGTAATTAGTTATAGTTACTAGTTACTTCTCCCAAAAAGTAACTGAGTTACTAACTGAGTTACTCCACTATAAAAGTAACTAGTTACCAGTAAAAGTAACTATTAAGTTACTTTTTCGTCTCTCTCTCCCATACCCCCCCCCCCCCCCACCTTCTCAAGGCTTGTTTCATAAGCTAGATGTGAAACAATAAAGACAAGTGCCTGCACAGAGGTTTGCATTTATTGCAACTCAACATAAACAACAGCGGATAGACATACACTTCTCAAAATATATATAAAAAAAGAGAAATACACAAACAGAGGCTTTTAACTGAACTGAAAATGTATACGGATTTCTTCAATTTAAAGTGCATAAATGCATCCGTACATTTTGCATTTGTACAATCATTTATCCACACAGCCAACCCAGTTGTCTCACCAACAGCAAAGACGGTTACCTGCACAAACTTCCACTTAATGCAACTCTAACTTACCAGAACTAGTACACAACAGATGGAGATAAAGTGCTCCAATTTTTTTTCTTAAAGAAAGTAAACAGCTTACAGGAGTGCAAATTGAACTGGAAATGTTCATGGGTTTGTTAAATCTAACTCTAAACATGAATGCATTACTCTCTCCATCCATCCATCCAGCCCAGTCATGTCAACGTTTTAGCCCTGAAACCAGTGGTTGTATCGCAAGAGAAGAAGCTTCTCAAACTTGTGGTCAGAGAGTCTGTTCCTTTTTGGTGTGAAAACCAGTTTCTTCAGGCTAAAAAGTCTCTCCACCGGAGCACTGGATGGAGTGGCAGCATTATACTTCAGGGAAATTCTCTTTATAAGGGGAAATCCATGAAGTGAGTCAATCTCTTGAGCTCCTGATTTCAAATAATCTGCCACTTGACTTTCTGCAGTAGCAGAAGTTTCATCCTCTTCATCAAAGGAGAAGAATGCATCCTCAACAGTTGAGCTGGTACATGTGGGTGTGGTGGTGCTTGTACCTTTATGCTGGTCTTCACTTCTTACACTTGCACGACACACCGCCAGCAGCTCTGCTTTGGCCTTGTCCTTTTTTTCTTGGGTTCGCAGCCAACGTAACTTGAACCTGGGCAGAGTCACAGCAGCCAGGAGAGCGCTGTCACTGTCCAGCACCTCTGCAAATCTTGTTTTTATTGCCTGAAATGACATAAAGCAAGGCTGTCAAACTCATTGTAGTTTAGGGGCCGCATGCAGCTTAATGTGGCACCCGAGAGGTGCAATCGTCTTAAAAAAACCCATATAAAACCAAACAGACTGCGGCGATTGTGAGCAGGGCTTTAAAAAGTTTGATCTATTAAAATCCAATAAAAAAAAGATAAAAAGACAAGTTAAAAGGAAAAAGGTTAAAAAGAAAGATAAAAATACAGATGGTAAAAAGCAGCAGAGTCAATGGGCGAGTCTGTTAAAAGACGTGCACTTGGCGGGTATAATGGAGGGCACCGTCCACCCCAGCGCTGGATCCCAGTTCCGGCACGCTGCGCGTGTGGGCCTCTCCAGCATAGCTGGCCTTAGCGAGGTCACCTCCAACACGCGCATCCACCCCAGCGCTGGATCCTCGTTCTGGCACGCTGCGCATGTGGGCCTCTCCAGCGTANTCTCGCTCACCCTATGATGAGGATGCAGACTGGGGGAGAACTGATAGTTTCCTCTTGTGAACCCCCTTTCTTACCAAAATGCTGCCTAAACGGTATTTTTTAGTTAGAAACGTGTACAATGGTTGCCTGGAACACGCCAAATATGCTGATATGCGTTGGAGGTAAGTTCTTGATAAGTTACGCACAAACTAAACTGTTCATAATTTATTCTTCATGGTACACCAGCATTCATAACATGTAGGTGAATCACTGTCCTCCAGACATAAGCGGTTATATTTTTTATATTTATATTTGTTGTGGGAAAAAAAAAAGCATTCATCAGATGAAAACTGGGATCCTATCTCAATCCCACTGAAGCTGTCGCCTTATTGTTTTTAAATAATTAGTAAAAGAGAATTTGTAAAGAAAAAGAATGAAGGGGATAAGCATCTCCCTGAAATTAGTTTTTGGAACTTCGGATGTCTGAGAATATCTTTCTTTTATCTGCAGTGTATATATATTTAAATTAGAAGGGTGATGCTCGTTCCATGCAGGAAGTCCATAAACTGTAGTTAAAAGCCTTCAGCTGAGCCAAAATGCTGAAGCCAGAGTTCTTATGAAGAGTAAAAACAAATCATATTTCTGCTCTTACCTCCACTCTGCTTTTTCTCATTATAGTAGCTTCATATGTCTGTTCCTGTTCCTTCTGTCTCCTTGAACCCTCAGCAGATGGCTGCTCACACTGAGCCTGGTTCTGGTTGGAGGTTTCTTCCTGTTTAACGGGAGTATTCCTCTCCACTGTCGCTACAACCATGGTTGGTATGAGGGAATACTGAGGAGTCAATGAGTAGATGTAATCAGCTTGTTTTCCTTAGATTACTTTGAACCAATCTGACTGAATGATCTGGTTGAATTGTCTCTGTAAAGTTCTTTGAGTTGACATGAGTTGTGAGTTGGCACTATAAATATGAACTTATCGGAAATTTAATGGAATATAGTGAGGAAAATACGTATTTGAACACACTATTTTGCAAGCTCTCCCTCTTAGTAATCTTGGGGCGGTCTGAAATTGTCACCATAGGTGCATGTCCACTGTGAGAAACGATCTAAAAACAAAAATCCAGAAATCACAATATATGATATTTTATTTGTATGTGTTGAGAATAACTGTTATATTCCTAGCCTAGCAAGCTGGTATACAATGTTATGTTCTAATGCTTTAAGATGTTTATTGCCCTCCCCGATAGGGGTGGCAAATATCTTTTTCAATCAGATATTATTTGGACTGTCATATATTGTTTATTAACACACACCAAACTAGCTGTGTGTTAGAACAATAAATGAAAGAGTTGAGCTCAAATCAAAGTCAAACAGATAATTCTGCACACAAATGGAATTAGTTCACCACAACAAGTGTTCAAAATATAAGAGATTATTAACAAAAATAATTCATCTCCAAGTCAAACATATTTCAGTTAAAAACTCTTGACTAAAACTAGTGAAACTAAAAAGAAAATACTATGTAGAAGAGGAAGGGGAAACATGGTTTAAAACCATATTACAGTTTAAGATGAAGTTTGTGTTTGAAAACCAACATTTATCTTGGAGAATGCGGGATGAGATCAAATTAGCTTTTCATTCATTTGGAGCAATTGGAATGTTTTGCACCCAAATCACAATGCAAATCCAAGGGATTAATAAAACATTATTTGGCCAAATAATGTCATATGTTGTGCCATAATACAGCTGCTTATGACACAACATATATACAGCTACAAATACTTCTGGACATTTTTTAATAAATGTAAAAATGGCCTGCCCCAGCGGACCTTATACTGTATTAGGGCTGCAACAACGAATCGATAAAATCGATAAAAATCGACTTTTAAAAGCGTTGGCAACGAATTTCATCATCGATTAGTTGTGTC
>NW_015150988.1:209439-211414 GCF_000732505.1 Cyprinodon variegatus | reverse complement strand
TTTTTTTTTTTTTTTTTTTTAAATAAAAGTGGGGGGGACGGATTGAGGGTCATTCGAATCTGTGTACGTCAGAACACCCCTGACGTACATGCTATCTGCGCCCTTGGATTGGAGGGCTGTTACAAATCTGAATTTCATTGTTCTGGAAGCTAGAATGCTAAATCATTTTGGCCGACAAGTAGTCTTCCTCTGGGATCATTTATTTATGCACCTGTAGCTTTTCAATGTGCTGAATAAGTACATTGCTGAACTTTTTTTAAAGGACACTGAGGTTATATTAAACATAGTCATCCAAAATCCAACTCTTAAATGTATTAATCTTTATTGTAAAACAAATATGATAGTGATATTTAAAACTGGCTTTCAAAAGTAGCTAGATCATACTATACTATATCATACTATATCAAATTCTGTTTAATCAATAAAACTGGCTGGGACATCCAGCAGGCTGAGATGCTTTAACCGCCCTAATGAAATAAAATAATGATAAATCCATTCATTTTTTATTATTACAGTATTACTTTATTAAACTTGGTATGGCAAGCAAAAACCGGGCTCCCTTTCTCCATAATATGTAAGAAATTCGGTCGGGACTACAGTTGTTTCTCATATTTTCATTGTTTGTTTCAGGTTGTAAAATGAATGTTTCATGGATTCAAAATGATAAAGTAAAAATGTATTGGTCTAATGGAATTACAGTTTGTGTTGGATTTTATTTTATTGATATAGATTTTATTGTGGGCTGAGAACGCACGAGTGTTGCTTAATTGTGCAAGCGCGCAGCTTTGAGGGAACATTAGCGCTCATGCTGTTGGTCATTAGATGCAGTTTATAACCAGGACAGCCATTGTCTGGGGCCCCCCGGGCAGTTGGGGGGCCTGGGCAATAGCATGGCTTGCTTGCCTTGTTGCAACGGGCCTGTTCAGCATCATCTGAGTTTAGGGTAGAAAAGGTGTATGACCTTCAGGACTTGTTGAACCTGTTATTCAAAACAGAGTTATTTTTGTCTCAGGAAATAAGAACCTATTTTTTTTAATTTTATTTTTTTTTACCAAGTTTAAAATGTTTTCTCAAAGTTTTCACATAACAAACAAATTCACACATAAACAAGAACTCAAAGGTTTCAGCCAGTTTACAGAAACTATTGATTCCATTTCAACTAGAATCCCTAAAATGCTCAAAAAGACAAAAGCACAAACTCCATGTATTCCCCACTCTGACAAAAAGGCTTTTGGAAATTAAACCCTTATTTCCCTCTGTGTGTTTTTAACTTTTTATTTTTACTAAGATGAAACCATGCTCCTCCTTTCGTTCCCTCTTTGTGTCTGCACTACAAACAGTGTTGTAATTGAAGAATAAGTTTATTTAAACAGAACATTCGTTATAGCTGATATTCAATTACTGCTCTTAAAATATGAATAAAAAGTCCAATAGACTGATTGATGTGGAAGGAAAGTTAAGTTTTTATAGAAAATATGAATAGATGTGCTTGAATACAGCGAATGATTGTAGTTAATGTGTGTTTGTCAGGATTTCTGCGGGATTTTTAATCAGGTCCAAACTCCAGACCACTGGGGGCGGTATAACACTGAACGTTGCCTTGCCATCCCGATGAAAGGAGAAGATGGACGTAAACAAGACGTTAGCAGCACAGAGATACTTACCGCATTGACTGTCGCGGCGCAGAAATTACAGGCGCCATCTTGGGGAGGTCGACCTGCTACCTTATCTCGCTGCTTTAAGCAGAAGAGAAGAAGGAACCCTCAGCAGCACAGCAGCGTATTTTTGTTTAAATCAGCTGACTGTTGGCATCAGGGCTCGAGGGATAATTTCGTGAAGGCATCAGAGCTTTGGAAGACATTACTTAATAAACAGCATATATACACTACATAGAGTTGAAACTCCCTTTGATGTCCCACAATTTGGTAAATTGTGCTGTTACAGGAGCAAAAGATTACAGCAAAAGTGGTCACAC
>NW_015150988.1:205134-209299 GCF_000732505.1 Cyprinodon variegatus | reverse complement strand
GTGCCTGTTCAGAACAGGTTACTAAGCGGAGCTGTCGACCGCCCCAAGATGGCGCCACCAAATCACGTCAGTGTCCATAGGCGAAAGGGACCGATGCGCGGTCTTCTCTTTTATTATGTCTGTGGTTAGCAGCGTTAGCTTTCAGACTTCCTTGATGTTTAAAGACAGATTTAGCTGTAAACCACCATCTTCTTCATCATCATCCATCTGGAACTAGAGGGAGCATCGACAGGAGAACCAGACCAGTCCAGAACCTTCAGGTATTAGCAGTGGTGTGAATGAACTCTGAAGATGAAGGTCTAATTAGCAATGGTTGGTCAAAATCATGAGCAGATTAAAGTTATTGGATTTATTGGTAGCCTGTTTATATTGATGAAACGCTTACTTAGAAACAACATATTGAAAAAGTCAAGGCAAAATGTAAAAATATAAATATTTTACATTGTTTAGAAGGAACGGATTAGGGAGAACAATAGAACATCATTATTGAATCAATCACTTTAACTTTTGATATGATCAGTTATATGGGAGCAGCAGATAACAGTTTGGAACATCTTGACCTTGAACATTATAAATTACAGCATTACAAGTTGAAACTGGAGAAATGCCTCTATGAATTACATGTAGGAGATTAAAATAAATGATAATATACTGGGATAATGTTAAGTGACATTTGCTGAAAACCATCTTACAGGAGTGTTGGGAACACAGTAAAATAAAAATCTTTAGTTTTGGATGGACTGCTACTGCAAAAGCTCAAAATGCATAAGATAGATAGTTATGTGCAACTGTACCTTACTCAGAGTTACCATACTGGTTATTTATTAATACATGTGTAGATTTGAATTTTCATAAATGAATCAAGACAAAAGAAAAAGGAGCTCCACAATGTGTTATTGTACAACAATGAATATTCAAACGTTTTTTAGACAAAGTTATTTACAGAAGGATCAAAAGATCCAGAATCAGGACATACTGAGGCAGCAGTGTATATTCTCCATAGACAATAGAAATTAAGAGAAGAACAGCCTATCAGTATACGCAATTGAATTAATGGCAATATTAAAAATTCAAACTGCAGTGAAAAACAAAATGGTGAAAATTATGTAGTTTCATCTGGTAGTTCTATCAAGTATAGAATCAAATAATAAAAAAAAAAGATCAGAATCAAGTTTATTGCCAAATTACTAGGAAATTGACTTGGTGGAGACAAATTAGATATGTATACAGAACACAGAATCTATAGTTATATTCAATATAAAAATACAATATACTATATTCAATATATAGTGTCTAGCTATATGCTATATACACAGTTGCGTTGCATTAATGTCTGGAGATGCTACGTTGCTTCTAGGTCCTGAACGGGGGAGGGAGAGAGGCAGTGTCAGTGTTACAGGGGTCTCTGGGCCTTTTTGAGAAGGCTACTAATAGACTGAAATAGTTTGTGGCTGGGGTGCGAGGGATTAGCCACAATCTTCCCTGCATGCCTCAGAATCCTGCGTGCAGCTCCTGGAGATATGGAAGATTGCAGCCAATCGCCTTCTCTTCAGACCAGATAACACGCTGCAGTCTGCTATTGTCCTTGGCGGTAGCACCAGCATACCAGATGGTGATGGAGGAGGTGAGGATGGACTCAGTGATGGAGGAGAAGTGCGCCGTCATTGTCCTTGGCAAGCTGAATATTTTCAGCTGCCGCAGGAAGTACATCCTCTGTGGGGCTTTCTTGGTGAGGGAGTTGATGTTCAGCTCCCACTTTAGGTCCATGAGATGATAGTTCCCAGGAAGAACTCAGCCCCAGCTATCGCCATCACCCTCTGTGACTCCACAATTGACACTGTGCAGTCTTTCCGCTATCATATATCATTGAAATTTATCATAACGATGAAAGTTACCATAAACCCCCCCAACCCCACTGCAGAAGAGAAAATTAAGGCCGTTTTCTGTTTTTATATGATTGGTTATCAGTCAAAACTCTAGCTTCTGAATTGGCCCATTTCCTCTTTTCCAACACAAGTCATCTCAAGGCACTCCACAGATCAACCAGACATATATGTTTCAGTTTGAAAATCTGTTTCTATAGAAGTACCGTATTTTCACGACTATAAGGCGCATATAAACGTCTTTTTTTCTCTCAAAATGTGCGGGGCGCCCTATAGTGTGGTGTGCCCTATGTGTGTTGTTACTGCGGATGTTGTTAAGACCACCATGAGAACGTTAAAGGGGGAAGTGTCTTTCATCATCTCCTCATTGAGGAGATGATGAAAGAGTGGCTGAGGGAGGTGAATGTAAGGAGACCAGGTGGTTTTTTTCCACGCATCACCATCACTGTTAATCTGTGACTCCATGCGTGCCCATCTAACAGCCGCTGTGAAAAACATGGTGAAACAAATGAACGCTGTGCTTGCTGTTATTCCGGGGGGTCTGACAAAGGAACTTCAACAGCTCGACATCGGTGTGAACCGGCCCTTCAAAGTAATGCTACGTTCACGCGTCTGCTGCTTCATTTTTGCTGTTTGTACCATTTTAGTTCTGACTTGCGGCTGAAGCAGCTTTGCTGCTCTTGCTGCGCGGTGCAAAAGTGTGTCTGACGCGCGTTGGGCGGAGCTACTCTATCCTTTCTTTGCTTTGCAGCTATATTTGCTGTGATCAGTGGGAATAAAGTAGTTTTAATATGTTTTTAAGTGAGAAAATCCACCTGAAAACTTAATTATTGCAGTCAGATCATTCAGATTAGCATCCTGCCTTCCAATGTTATTTCTGTCGGAGCCGCTTAGACCCCCACATACAGCGGTGCGCTGTCAGTAGGAATCCCATTCAACAGCAGCCTCTGGCCGGGTCGCCTCCTCGTGGTTCACAGCGGCAGCTAGTAGGTGTTTTTCATCTAAATAATCTAAACTGCAGGCACCAGGATAATAAAAGCGAACATATTCTGCCGGCAGATTTCTGCATTTTAAGGTAATTTATGCGTCAATAAACTGTTTCAGAGGAGTGATCACAGCGCTCTGTGTCATCAGCGATGTGTCTCTCACGGCCAGCTTCCAGGTTTGATTAATACTTTGTAATAAATACATGAATAAAGCACAAACATACTCAGTTTTGCTCCCGCTCTAATTTTAAATACGCAGTAGAGGTATTTAAACGTAGTAGAGGACATGTACCGGTATATAAAACCCGCGCCCTATAGTCCGATGCACCTTATGTGTGTGTTAAATACAGAAATGGCACACATAACTAAGACTGCGCCTTTTAGTACAGTGCGCCTTATGGTCATGAAAATACGGTATGAGCAATTCTTTTTTTTTCCTTTCATATATTTTCCTTTGATTTTCTTCCATTGGAGCACCAGCAAATATGAAGAATATAATTAAATGTGGTAACTATGGGGCACTATAAAAACTGCTTTTTTAACCTCTGTAGAAATGGGTCATTTAATACATTCATAGTGGGCCTGAAGATCTGAAACAGGTCTGAAATATTAAAGCTACAGTGTGTAATAAATACAGGGATATACAGTCAGAAATGTAATATATTATACATAACTATGTTATTTTATCATCATCTACGAGCTCAGCCTCTTGACCTTAACATTTGCGTTGCCTTAGAATTCGTTATTTATAATTACAGAGGAGCGGGTCTCGCAGCCATGGAGGCAGACATCTTTGTGCTACGGCAGTGCAGAGCCAAAAAAACTAGGGATTGCGAGATCGCCAAAACGTCACAGCGATGTAGAAAAAATAACGGGTATATTTATTATCTTAATTCTACATGAAATCTATACCCTACACAGACTAATGAAATACTATCTGTAAAATTATCTATGTAAACAAATATCTATATTGTCCATAACTAAAAGAGCAGCCTTTCCTCCAGTAGCATGAGCAGTGCAGAACAATATTTTCATCTTTGTGTGTTTGTGTTCATATGTCCATCAGCGTCTCCTCCAGCTGCTGTGTGATGGGTTGTTTCTATTGAGCCTGAGAAATGGACATCCAGTCAATGTTTCTTTTACTGTGTCTATGTTCACAGATACTCTCCAGATTCCATAGACTGACAGCCACCCACAGAGTAATCATGTTTGTTTTCTTTGCCGTATTTGCTACACAGTAGGGATGGAACGGTTTATGAAAACCGTCCGAACCGTTCGGTTCGACTGTCTCGGTTC
>NW_015150988.1:199859-204566 GCF_000732505.1 Cyprinodon variegatus | reverse complement strand
TGGGGGTATGCTCTTTGTACGCGCATCTGTCTGTCAGCTTGTGAGGAACAGACAGCAGAGGAACAAAGGGACAGAGAGGAGACTCACCAAAATAAACTCAACAAAAATATAAACGGAACACTTTTGGTTTTTGCTCCCATTTTCATGAGATTAACTCAAAGATCTGAAACTTTTTCCACGTACGCAGTATAACTGTTTACCTCAAAAGTTGTTTCTAAAGAGTCTAAATCTTTGATAGTGAGCAATTCTCAAGATGCTGATTAGACACCTTGATTAGTGCATAGGTGTGGCTTAGACTGCCCACAATAAAAGGCCACTCTGAAGGTGCAGTTTTGTTTTACTGGTGGGGTGGTGACTAAAACAATGGCTGTCGGAGTTGCTGGATATTGTCAGAAACTGGTACAACCTGTTGTATACGCTTATCCCAAACATGCTCAATGGCTTACGTTTCCTGTGAGCGTGCCGGACATGCAACAACTGGGATTTTTTCGGCTTTCAAGAATTGTGTCCAGATCCACACAACATGGGGCCGTGCATTATTCTGCTGCAACATGAGGTGATGTTTTTGGATGTATGGCACAACAATGGGCCTCAGGATCTTGTCATGGTATCTATTTGCATTCAAAATACCATCAATAAATTGCATCTGTGTTCTTCATCCATAACAGACGCCTGCCAACCGCATAACCCACAGCCACCATGGGCCACTCAATCCACAACATTGACATTAGAAAACTGCTCATCCACATGGCACCACACACACTGTCTCCCATTTGCCCTGAACAGTGTAAACTGGGATATATCCATGAAGAGAATACCTTTCCAACCTGCCAGACTCCATTGAATGTGAGCATTTGCCCACTCAAGTCAGTTACATAGACGAACTGGAGTCAGGTGATCATTTTATAATAACATAAAGTAAAACTGTTTATTAGGTCACAAAATAGATCACAATCATTCACATTCACTACTTGTAGTTTGAAAATGTACAGAGCTGTTGAATCACTGTACTATATGATATAAACTCTTGGAACCTTTCTATTGTAATATCCTAAGTTGTATTTCTTCATTTTTAAAGTAAATGTTCAAAGTACTTGCATCGGACATATGATCAAAGACGCAAACAGGACATATAATCAAGGACAGTGAGCACATTGTTCATTCACTAATTTCACTAAGGCTGCGTTCACACTGCAGCCTGAAGCGACCCAAATTTTTTTGCCCATATGCAACCTAGATCTGACCTTTTCATGGCTGTCTGAACAACACAGATCGATTTATTTCCCAATGCAACCCAGGCAACTTGGCTCTGAGGTCCTGAATCCGATATGAATCTGATTTTTTCAAATGCGACCTTTGTCTGAACGGCCAGGTCGGATTTATCCGTTTCATCAATACCCAACAAAGGTCACTATTCTGCGTCTTGCTACGCAGAAGCGGCAAGAAAAACAACAACTATGGCAGATGATGCGGAGAGCAGTATTATGTCTAAACATATTGAAAAGATTGTTTTTATGGTTGGAAAAGACCGCTAGATGTGCGCCGGCACTAGCAGCCATGTTTACTTCCGGAAAAAAAGAGCATGTTGGCCTGTGACGTCATTGTGTCCTCTACTGCGCATGCGAGACACTTGCGTTGTATGACTGCAGTTTACACAGAAGATCATATACAAGTCGTATATATTTGGAAATATAAATATCAAGGCAAAAAAAAATCGGATTTCACAAAAAAATCGTAATTGAGCATTAAGGCCTGCAGTGTAAACGTAGCCTAATTTTGCTAATTTCTCAGCAAATAACACGTCATTACTTTGCACAACTTTTCAACCATACAATGTGTCATTCTTCAATATGCTTGAAATTGGGGTGATGGTTTAAACGAAGGTTATGGAGCTATCTTTTGTTATTTGTTTTTTTTTTTTCTATGTATGTGTTATAAACCAGTGAAAAAACTCCTCCCTATCCCAGTAGCAGATGGTCTTCAGCTCACGTTAGATAGGAATCCTGTTCCAGTGTTCCCTGTTCCCAAAAAGCTTTACATGGCATCATCTCTTCTTTTCTACTTGCAGGTTCTGGCTTAGCCCTTCCTTGTAAAAGGCTGGACCTTCGTTCTCAATCAGAATAAAGCAGAATACCACAGAAATGAAACTAAAACCAGAACTGCTGAAGGTCTCGGAGACGGACGGACCAAAAGAACCGGAACCTGAATGGATCAAATTGGAACCAGAACCGCAGCAGATAACAGAAGCAACCGTTGGATCAGAAGCTCAGCCAATCAAAGAAGAGCTGATAGAACTATGGGTTTTAAAAGATGAGGGGCAGCTTCTGGTCCAGATGGAGACCCATGAGAAATTGCTCCGCAGTTTACCAGAACCTGGACATATTACAGAAGGACCAGAACCTGGAGATATTAAAAAAGAACCAGAACCTGGACAGATTAAAGAAGAACCAGAACCTGGACATATTACAGAAGGACCAGAACCTGGAGATATTAAAGAAGAACCAGAACCTGGACAGATTAAAGAAGAACCAGAACATGGACGAATTAAAGAAGAACCAGAACCTGGAAAGATGAAAGGAGAGCCAGAACCTGGATGGATTAAAGAAGAACCAGAACATGGACAGATTAAAGAAGAACCAGAACCTGGACAGATTAAAGGTGACCCAGAATGTCAACAAATTAAAGATGGACCAGAACCTGGATGGATCAAAGAAGATCCAGAACCTGGACGGATTAAAGAAGACCAGGAGGAACTTTGCAGAGTTCAGAATGAAAATGAGAGGAGATGTCAACAAGTCAGCAACCAGAATGACTCCAGATCAAGTAGAGCTGGAGATCAGCATCTTGAAAGGAGATATCAGGACAGCAGGAGCCACAGAAACAATGTGGAGCACTCAGAACAAGAAGGTGATAAAATCCAGCTGACTACTTGTGAAGTGTGTGGTCAATATTTTACTCGGTACAGGGACTTGATATCTCACATGAAAACTCATGCACGTGAGAAACCATTTTTATGTCTGACTTGTGGGAAAGGTTTCCCCAGGCAGCCTGACCTAACAGCCCACAGCAGAACTCACGCCTTAGAGAGACCCTTCCCATGTCCTGTCTGCGGTAAAAGTTTTATCCAGAAAACCACTCTTCAGTATCATGTGAGAACCCACACAGGAGAAAAACCTTATCCCTGTGAACAATGTGAGAAATCTTTCAGACAGAGAAGTGATTTGGCACGTCACATGAAAACTCACACAGGTGAGAAACCACATCACTGTCATATGTGTAATAAATGTTTTAGAAAGCGCAGCGATTTGGTCTGCCATTTATTCTCTCACACAGGGGAGAAGCCTTTCTCCTGTTTGACCTGTGGAAAAGGTTTTAAACAACACTATAAGTTGACTATGCACATGAAAATTCATACTGGAGAGAAACCATACAATTGTGATTTTTGTGACAAGGCTTTTAGACAGAGCAGTTATTTGAAGCGTCACCTAAAATCTCACACCCGTGAGCGGTTGTCATCATGTGAGGTGTGTGGTAAATTTTTCAGTGAATTTAGCAGTATGGCCAGACACATGAAAACCCACACCGGGGAGAAGACATACCACTGTGGAATGTGCAAAAAATCCTTCATACAGAGGAGTGATTTGGTTCGGCACATGAGAACTCACTCAAGGAAGAGAGTCAATTTAGTGGGGGATCAGTCATTGACAGATCACAGTTAGATCACTTGTCTTTTTTTTTTTTTTAGAAGACTGTATTTCCAATTTGGATTTGTTTCTGGTACAAGAAGCCAATCAGAGCTCATATGCTCATTATTGAGGCATATCTGTTTTCTCAAACTCCACATTCCTATAATCTGGTCCATGTAAAATCTTTAGAATATATACAAGAACCAAATGTTCTGGTAATTTTCTTGCTTTTGTGAGTAAATTTAATCTGCTGGTTTGATGCTCTGTTCTTGATTTTATGTATAATACAATGTTAAACATTTATTATTTTATTAATTTTCCCTCTTTTATCTTTGGTTTTCTTCTATATTAGCATACGCTTTATAAACTTTCTGTGAATGCTGTTTATGCCTTTCTGTACTGGTACCTGATGTTATGTACAGTAGTTAAATAAAGTTTTCTTTGAAAAAACTAATGTGTGAAGTTGGACCACTGATCTGTATTTATTCACTGGATTTCACTGGAGTCCCTGAAAAATGTGAAGCCTCCGTCTACCATACTGGTACCCCCCACTTCCATCGAGACACAGTAAAATGTGTAGAATTTTGCAACAAAAACTAGCAGTTTACCAGCTGTGGGAAGATGTTTCACTGGTAATTTCACAGTCAGTGGATCTACTTACCAAGAAAATCGATATATACGCTGATGTATCCTACAGTATAGTATATAGTGCAACATTAGTCTGGCTATCTCGGACTGACTCAAAGATATTGACTACATTAGCCATTGACATTATGAAGGTAAAGAAGGTAAAGTAAATAGAAAGTAATCACTGTAAAATGTCTATGTAGTAATTAAGTGGATGACGCTCTCATTCTTGTACTGTTTTTTGTATTTCTCATTTGAAAGTTATGTGCTGAATTATATTGCATGTTATATTGATGGAAAAAGCAACAAAAAATTGTGTGTATATATATATATATATATATATATATATATATATATATATATATATATATATATATATACAGGCCATTACATT
>NW_015150988.1:188262-199761 GCF_000732505.1 Cyprinodon variegatus | reverse complement strand
TGTATATATATATATATATATATATATATATATATATAATATGAGGCCCCTGAGACAATCCAGCACATACAGTAACTGCAGGTTGTAAGAGGCCGGGAAAGCTTTCATGGAGCGCCATAACCAAGTGGCTGGAATAGTGCACAGGAACATCTGTGCAGAGTTTGGGCTGCACAGATGTCAAAGTGGGAAACACCTCCAAAGATGGTAGAGAATGATCAAGCCAAGATCCTGTGGGACTTCCAGATAAAAATGGACTGAATGGTAATGGCAAACCAACAGGACATTGTGGTGGTGGGCAAAAAGGAGAGTAAAGTGGTTGTGGTTGACATAGCAATACCAAGTGACTGCAACATCAGGAAAAACGAACATGAAAAACTAGAGAAATACCAGGGGCTCAGAGAAGAGCTGGAGAAACCCTGATGCCTGTGGTCATTGGGGCCCTCAGAACAGTGACCCCCTAACTTGAAGATGTATTGCAGCAGATCCCTGGAAATACATCAGACATCTCGGTCCAGAAGAGTGCAGTTCTAGGAACAGCAAAGATACTGCGCAGAACCCTCAAGCTCCCAGGCCTCTGGTAGAGGACCTGAGCTTGGAGGAAAAAAGAGGAGAGACCACCCGCGATGGGTGAGGAAGAGTTAGTTTTATAGCATGCATTATCAGACATATAAGATGTAATTACCGTAACAATGTAATAAATACATGTTTATTACATGTACTTCATCAATTTATCTGTATTATTGTGCTACACATTAATTTTATTGTGATGGATTTGTATAATATGTTATATTACACGATTAAGAGACTTCATTGACTTCAAACTGGATGTGCCTATTTTTTTTCCTCATAAGTTAAAGTTACCTACTTATTCTACGAAACAGCAAGTGTGTCAAAGTGGTGAATATATCCTTATTTTAAACGTCTTAAGTCGCCCTGAAAATGAGAACATCATCTTTTTTCGATGCTGTAGCGCGCGCTTTGTTTATACTGCGACCGGTCTAACTAGGGAGTACCAATATGGCGGCCGCTGGCTTCACTTGAACCCCATACAACCAACGGGCAATCAGCAACGCAGTAGTGAATAATAATAGAGATCAGTGAGCTGGAGGCGGAACTTAAAGCACCGCTACTGTTTCTGACGGTGAGCTTAGAATGAGACATCTGGCGGAAGTAAACAAGGAGGAGGCGCTAGCAGCGCTAGCTTCTGCGTTTCCTCTTGTTTTCTCGTCGTCTAGTAAAGGACTCTGTCTCTGTGAGCTGAATGTTTCTGATTCTGCAGAAACACCAGAGACAGAAAACCTTCTGCTGCAGAAATATTAAAAAAACATCGACTAGAGGAAGAGATTGAGCACCAGCTCTGACTGCTGGACATCAGCTGCAGGTTAGTGAACCACACGGTGGTCTGAATAAACGAGCAACTGAAAGGGGAGTGGCGGCACTGATGGGCACACATACATCAAAATGCAACTTTTAACCTTGGGGTGAGATTTTGAAATAGTTTGAACTCAGGATTCGATCAAAAGATTAAGAGGACAGGTGCAGCTATAGGTTGGAGGTTTTCAGAGGATTTAACTGAAACAAAGTGTCAGAATGTGAGTTTTTTTAAAGCACAATAAATATTACTGAGTAACAATAATTGATCTGTAGTTATGTGGAAAGTTTTTCTCACAATATATATTATTTTCTATATTCTAGTGATTTTTTGAGAATTGAAGTAAAGAAGAATGGGCCCTACTGAAATCCTTGCATATTAAACATACTGTAAACTAAGAATTTCTCAACTTTGTTTATTAATTATTCTCTGCAGTTTAAGTAAAATAAACAATGGGAAACTAATAAGTTATCACTGGATTACTGGCACTAATACAGGAACCAGTGCAATCGAATCCCATGCAAACTTCACTGTGTATGAATATTTGCTAATAGGCTAAAGTTTAAAAAGCTTCATTCATTATGTTATTAGTTTTTCTTACAATTGACAAAACAGCTAAACAATTGAGACCTTCTAGGAGGCTGTAGATTCTATAAAAAATCACCATGACACAAGACGGCACTTTTCTGGATGTTTCATTTGGAAAATGTGATGGAAATAAAATTAATATATTCAATGGACCAAAATAAGGATATATTAATAAGAAAAGTATTGTTAAAATGAGAACATCCCTGTGGTTTCTTCTCTATGAATTATGGATAACTGAGTTGTTCTGCACATCCTCTCTGTATGTGGTTGGTCTTTTCTATGGTGGCTGATCTTTTGAAAAGTACGGAGCCCTCTGGGTGTCAGGTAGGGTGACAATATTTTCATTTGGGAAAACCAGGACACCTTGGAGCGGGGGGGATCTCTGTTCTCATGCATAGCGATGTCTGTGGCATGCACTCACTTAACATAGACCTACGTAATCCTACAATAACATGATATTTACAGTTGATTTATTAAAAATGTTTTTCAATATAAGTCAAAAGCAATAACAAATGATAATTTTATTCAAAATGTATTTATTAAAAATGCTTAACAATTGCTGTAATGAATGAAAATCACAATGAAAGAAATAATGTCTCATCTAAACATCCCTCACTTAACAATAAAAGTTAACAATAACTCTCAACTCCCAATAACAGATGATACTCAGCCTCAGTAATGAACGAAATAATGTCTGTTCTGTAGGCTATTGGAAAAAATAAATTAACAAATTTAAGAATTAACAAAAAATACCTCTTGTGTAGCAAAAATTATTCAAAATGTACCAAAAACGAACAAACATATCAATAGACTATTTTTACTTCCGGAGTCCAGGTGGCTTTTCAGATTTCTTGAACCTCCATTGGACACCGAGACATCTGTGCCTGCTTTGCACACTGTGCACAAGGCCTCCCATTTGTGTCGACCCGGTCTGAAAGCGGGGAAACTCTTTTGTAAATCGTCGGTAAACATACATTTGCGCTTTTGCATGTTGTTGCCGTCTATATTCTGATTAAGAACAGGGCTGCCCGCACTGACGCGGCTCAGGGATTACGTTACACGCAGCATCGTGCGCAGTGCCCTAGTGCCTGTAAATTTAAATTACGGTAATTTAAAAAATCAGGACATTTCCTCACTTTCTAAAAAAAACCCGGGACGCCCGGGACAGGACGTGAAATACGGATATGTCCCGGGAAATACGGATGTTTGGTCACCCTATGTCAGGGTAAAAAAAAAAAGCCGGTGGAAATCCGTGGAGCATGAATGAATAAACTGAGAGCACGGTTTTCCAATCCGTGCACGCAGATTAAGAAACTGGGCTCTCGGTTTATTGATCCGTGCGCTAGGATCAATCACACAGCTGCTCCAGCACCTTCAGAGTTCGATGCAAGTTCATGCTCTTAAGCATGCTCATTAACACATTGCACTGCACTAAGTCTATATGTTTATATATACATAACAAATAATTGACTAAACTTACCTTGTAGGTGCGACCCATGCATCGAACTCTAAAGGTTCCGGAGCAGCTGTGTGCGTACGGAATGCAAAGCAGGACACACAGTTTATTGATCTGCGTGCACGGATCAATAAACCGAGAGCACAGTTTCTTAACCTGCGCAAATGGATTGGAAAACCGTTCGCTCAGTTTATCAATCCGTGCCCATGACAAAAATCCATTTTAGTCTTAGTCATATTTAGTCAGTGCCTTCCCGATTTAGTTTTAGTATTAGTCTGAATGATGAAAATCAATTTTAGTCTTAGTCAAATTTTAGAAATGGTTCCATACATGCATGCGTTGTTTAACAAACCACACACCGGTATCTGCAATGACTGCGAAGTTGAGCTATGAGTATGAGCCCTCTCCTAGCACTGACTGAGCGCTGCAAGCCACCGTGGGGACAGGCGCCATGTAGGGACAAACAGCAACAACGCGTAATCTTCTATGAAGCTCAAGAAACACTTATATTAACAATTACAAATTAATTATAAACAATTACATTTCTTCATATCCTTTCGTCAGTGGATCGTAAATTTTGTCTGGTTTTAGTCTCGTTGACGAAAATAATTTTTTATTTTGGTCATATTTTTATTTTCTGGAAACAATTTTTGTGCGTTATGTCGTCATCGTCACGGGAAAAAGGGGCGTTAACGAAATATTTTCGTCATCTTTATGGTTGATGAAACTAACACTGCTTAGCAATAAGGTTGTATTAAAAATGCGGACTGGTTTTTTATCACCATGATATTTTTATACATAAGTGTAATGGAGTTAAGTTGTAATGTCTGTTATCTTTTAGTGTGAGAAATTGGGAATATGGAGTGAGAGTGTGTGAAATGGGTGAGTCTCACTCCCAATGGAGAGCGTCTTTGCTATATTTTCTGTGATCAGTGGGTAAGAGGTATTTTTAAAATATTTTTATGCGTGAAAGTCCACCTGAAAACATTGTCTGTGCAGTCAGTTCATCCAGGTTACTGTTTGTGTCGGAGCCGCTTGGACCCCCACATACCGCATATGCCCGTTCTTAGCGCCTGGAAGTAGATGTTAGCGTTTTTCAGGTATGTGGTAAAAACTGCAGGCACCAGAATAATAAAAGTGAACATATTTTGCCAGCAGGTTTTGACCTTTTAAGTTAATTTGGTTGTTATTAAACAGTTTCAGAGGAGCGATCATAGCGCTCTGCATCAGCACTGTTGTCAATGGAACCAGCAGGGAAAGCTTATAGAGAGGCGACCGGACCTGAGGTAACGGTCGCTGGATTCCCAGTGTGAGCGCATAGCAGGTATGTGGGGGTCTGAGCGGCTCCGACAGCGAAGTATTATATTAAGGCAGGATCGAGATCTTGATGAACTGGCTAACCAGATAATTTTTTTTTCATAATAAAACTACTTTTGACCCACTTATGACAGTATATATAGCAAAGCCAGTCTTTGCCATTGAACAAAGGAGCAGCAGAAGCATCAGTACACACTTTTCAGGACGCACTTCACCCGTCTAGCCTTAATGTGTAAAAGCATAAAAAATGAAGCAGTAGATGCTTTTTTCCTGTGCAAGGCGTGGTGTGAATGTAGAATTACACTTTGATTGTTTGAATTACCCTATGGAACATAATATTGCACCTAAAAATTAACTCATGTCTACCTTATGGAATTTCCACCTCTGTTCAAGCACACATACCTTCCATTATCAGGACAAAGTAGTGTTGTAATAAAGACAACAAGTTGGCTGCATTCCACCTCAAAATGCAGGAAATAGTTTTTCAGAGAGTCTAAATTTCAAAATTTTCTGGAGAAGGATACCCCGGACCCCCTACACTCCGCAAAGCCTAAAGATGTGACACCAAGCTGTAGACCCTATGAAATATTCCCAGCTAAAAGTCTGAACGGTGTATATGCAGTTTATCATCCAGGGCTGCAGGAGATCACATACAATGCATGCATTTATTTGGAAATGTGAACTACCACACAAAAGAATCGGAGTTAAGCATCAAGGCCTGCAGTTTGAAGGTAGCCTTTGAGTGCTGTTATTATAGGGATGTGAAACTTGGAGATGATGTGTGGCTTAAGACTCAAACCGATCGAATTGATGTCTGAGACATAGTCTTTGAAGTTAGGGCTGTCACGGTAACCGCACGAATTACATATCGCGATATTAAGAAGCCACTGCCATCACTGCATCTTGGGACAACAGTTGAGAAGGATACAATGGCAGCTGCACTGGTATCAAAACCAAATGTTACTTCGTCCCTTTGGGAGCATTTCGGTTTTCAGCCAAATGAAAAGGGGGAGCCGAACAATTTAAATGAAGCAATTTGTAAAATCTGCAGCAAAACGGTTCAAGTAAAACGTGGAAACAACGAATTTAGGGGCTCGTTTAGCGAACTACCACCCAGCTGTTACGCCCTTCTGCCACACAGAGTCGCGCGGCGGCTCTTGTCGGTGCCAGTCGACAGCTTGGAGTCAGCGAAGCCTTTGCTCGAGTCGCTAAGTACAGCAGAGACAGTGACAGACATAAACACCTAACAGCTGCTGTTACACTGTACCTGGTTGAAGAGATGGTGCCATTTTCCACTGTGGAGAAACCTGCATTCTGGTCGCTCCTCCAACGAGCGCACCGTCAGAGAGGGTTTTTAGTGTCGCTGGAAATGTTGTCACCCCTCTCAGATCCTCTTGAACCACATAAGGTTAACGTGCTGATTTTCCTCGTCCACAACAAGGACATGGCTGAGCTTTAAATCACCCTCATTTGTTTGTGTGAGAATGAAGAATTATAGTGCCTGTTACATTTAATTTTGTATAGGCGCACTTAAGTTAAAAACACAACAAAACGGGTACTTGTTTTTTTTTTTATTAAAGATGCTGCAGTCAAATTTGCCTTTAAAAGTTCAGCCTTCTTCTGAATTTAGTTTTTGTTAAGTTCAGTCGGAGAAATGAGGCATATCTGTGCCATTACTGCCCTTTGATCTGCGTTCAATAAAGTGTTATAAAATTGCCATGTCTTTTTATAACCTTTTTTTTAATGTTTAAGGGCCCCATTTCAAAATTTAATTTTGCCATGTAGTTGGTAATTTAACAATATACAAACAAATTTGCGAAATAGATTAGAATAAAGAAAAAAGATATACCCATATTGCAATATTTGGCCTCCTTGAATAATCACAGGGGGAATTCCTCAACCGCGACAGCCCTATTTGAAGGACCCCACTAGTGCTGCAAGATTTGATGAAAAAGTGCGCTTGCAATTATTATGGACTATTTTTTGATTACGATATTATGAAGGAATTGTATCATGAGTATGTCTGCTTGAATATCAAGGAAAACACAGAGAATGACAAGTTTCTCTTTTTTCCAGCAATGGGAAAAGTGGTCGACAAGCTTCTTGCATGTTCCATGATTTTTGTCAAAATTGAAATCTAAAATAGTTTTTACACTATAGAAGCTCTACATAAAGTGCTGTGCAGGCGACTTTAACACGGGTCGCTTGCCCAGTCCTCTGACCCAGGTAGACACAAGTCAGTGAGCTGTTCCCACTGCTAGGGCCCTATAATTTTCCGCGATCACGGAATCGTGGAATTGGCAAATTAACGCGGAATCTAGTGTAAACACAGAATTTCTACATTTGAAATGAAATTCTGTCTTTGTGTGGGAGAAGAACGTACGTCGGTGAGAAATGCACACCGGGGGACGCAAATCTGGGCGACACAACCCCTCTCGCTCCGTCATTTCCGCTCACCCTCCCCCATCAAAACATTGAAAAAAATGGCTCTCCACAGCTCCGCTTTTGGCGAAAAAGTTGAGAAACATGGAGCTAAGCCCTGAGTACAGAGCCGAGCAGTTTCCTCGTGAC
Source organism: Cyprinodon variegatus (assembly GCF_000732505.1). Classification (NCBI taxonomy): domain Eukaryota; kingdom Metazoa; phylum Chordata; class Actinopteri; order Cyprinodontiformes; family Cyprinodontidae; genus Cyprinodon; species Cyprinodon variegatus. Next base: position 192,457 of record NW_015150988.1, on the reverse strand, counting down.
TTTTACGTGTCAGGTGAACTATTGTTTTGCAAGTTTTGTCAACATTCCATTGATTGGAAATGCAAAAATACATATATAAAATGGAAAAAACTGAATTTTCAAAAATTAAAACGGAAAAAAATGGAATTTGGGAAAAAATTTAATGGAATTGGGGAAAAAATAAAACAGATTTTATAGGGCCCTACACTGCCACTAAAGGCCGATTTGTTGAAAATAGTTCTGGTACTAAATGGTAAGCCTTAAGGTAAGTTAACATAGCTAGCATGATCATGTGGAAATATTTATTCTGAAAGTTTGGTTCTATAAAAGTTCAACAAAATCTTTAATTAATATGTAAAAACAACAGTAATAATGCAGCACAGGCTGCATATCCTGTCGCATCAATGGTTCCGCCTGCCTCGGTGAGCTGGGTTCCCGTTTTCACAGGGTTTCCTTCATGTTTCTGAGCAATAATGAGGAAATATATTTAGAAACGCCTGAATTACAAGTTAGCATATCCGCATAATTCCAATGTACCTTTAAGAGTCACAACCTCACTAGCATATTTGTTGAACTCCGCTGGACATGAAGCCCAGATGTCAAAGGGACTCGATGTCAGTGTAGCTTAGAGGCTCGTTATGCTCCAGCATTACGCTGGCGAGGACCCCACCTGGATTGTCACCGTGCAACTTCTTTTCCACACAAAGTATTACCAATCCCTCTTTTTAAAAATTCCCTCTTTAGTGTTTGATTAGATTTGTTAAAAAATGTTTATGAAATTGAGACTTGTATAACAAACTTCCAGTTAGGAGAAACTGTATTAATCCCACAATGGAAATTCAGTTTCAGTTCAGCTGCTCCATAACTTTTATTATCATATGTATCTGAAAAAAATATTGCCAAAATTGGCAATGGATATCAGGGATCGATTAACTTACTATCAAAATAATCTGCTTTACAAAAAACTGTATCAGTCAATCTCTAGATTAAATAACCTTCATGGCTGAAAACACTTATTAATGTTTCTAAGAATGACTGCATGAAACATGGAAAGTTCTCAGCTTCACATCATTTTGGTTCCATTGACAATGGAAGCATCAGTGAGACCTGCTGACCAAAAACTTGCTGCATGTGTGTGTTGGTCTTCACAGCAGATAAACAGAACCCCATCTGTTCACCGTATCAATGTTCTCCTGTTCTTCATTTCCCAGACCTTCCACAGAGCCATGTCTGTCACCACCTGGGAGATACTAGACCATCTTCTAATCCCTGAGGAGAGGAACTCTATTCTCGACTACAAGACGCCAAACATTACAGGAATAGAAGAGGCACCGGAAGAACCAGAACCACAGCAGAGGAATGAGCCAAAAGACGAACCAGAAGCTCAACCATTTGGACCAGAACATGTTGATCTGTGGATCCTACAGGATGAAGGACAGCTCCTAATGAAGCAGGAGACAAATGCCTCGATGGGACCTCCTGCTTATAGGGAAATATTTCATAATGGACCAGAACCGGATCAGATGACTGAGATAAAGAAGGAATTAGAAACGAAAGAGGAACAAGAAGTGCCTGCGAAGTTCAAAGACGAAGAGGAGGATCACTGCAGAGATCAGGATGAAGATCAGCTTGCAGTGAAGCAGGAGACCGACAGCGTTATGGTGACACTTTCTGAGGAAAAAAAAGACGACTGTGAGCCCAAACCAAACCCTAACCGCATCCTGACGGGGGAATTCACTGAAGCTGAGAACCAGCATCAACAGGGAGGCGACCAGAAAGGGTTGGGTTCAAGTAGAGATGAAGATCTTCATCCACAGATGACCAATCAGAACTCCAAAGACAAAAGGCCTAAAGTGGACGATTTCAAGGTCAAACAACCCAAAGCAGGTTCTGTTTCATGTGAAATATGTGGTAAATGTTTTATGTCGCGTAACTATTTGCCCGCTCACATGAGAATCCACACAGGTAACAAGCCTTATTCTTGTGACGTGTGCGATAAATCTTTTATAACCAGGACTAACCTGGTGCGCCACCTCAGGACTCACACTGGGGAGAAACCCTATTCCTGTGACTTCTGCAACAAATCATTTCAACAAAGTCAAAATTTGACCTATCACCTTAAAACTCACACAGGCGAGAAACCTTATTGCTGTGACCTGTGTGATAAAGCTTTTAAAAGGAGGGCTAATCTAGTTCTTCATTACAGGATTCACACCGGTGAAAAGCCTTATCCTTGTGACTTGTGTGATAAATCATTTACAGACTCCAGTAATTTGGCTAGTCACAAGAAAACTCACATAGAAAACAGGCCGTTTACCTGTCGGCTGTGCGGGAAATCTTTCACACGAAGTCACGTTTTGAATTGTCACCTTAAAACTCACGCAAATGAGAGGCCTTATCTTTGTGATTTGTGCGATAAATCTTTTAGAAACAGCAGTAATTTGGCTTGTCACAGAAAGACTCACACGAATAAAAAAACTTAAAAGCTGTTCAAGTTAGTTTATATGGTAACAATTTACCTCAACTATAATCTGAAGACCTTAACCAGAGAAACTACACCAAAAGATTATGCCACTTAAATCATGTTAATTTGTTATCATATCTTTTAGATGCGGCCACCATACTGGTTCATCTGGTATACTCTTCTGATATAAATATTTAATAAGCTGTCATATGTAGAATAGTGAGCGTCAAAACTTTCAGAGGCAGCAGGCTGTCTATTATTGTTAGTCTTTAGAGGTTCTGCAGGCCGTTACCTGGAAAAGCAAGCTACGTAGTAGCATAATAGCCTGTCAGCTGGGAGAGTCTCTGTCTTTGCTGCTGGTATAAGTAGCAGCTTAAGGTTGGTTTATGGTTGACGTGTCCATGAGATCAGCACAGCGCTCTGCTTTTTCCTCACTTTGCACCTTGGAATGTTTGTTACTACCCTGATCGGACAATTACCGACTTCTTCTGGTCGGGATTTTCAGATATAAGCATCTAGTATATTTTAAGTTTTTGTCTATCAAATATCTCCACGATCAACAAATTGTGACGGACATGTGGGGAGAATGACTGTCACTTACTCTTAAATTTGTGCATCCTGCTTAGCCGCCCCACCCCCTTTGTTCCAGACCGCCCCAGCAAGGCAGCGCCTACAGACTATTTAAATTATAAAGGTTTATATTCAATAACCATGCAGGCAAATCCTGTAAATAGGGAAGTTCAGGCACATATTTGATATGTGTTATGAGAATTTGTATATAATTACTATTTATGGTCTATATTGTTGCGCTGTTATATTTTTAATACATTATATTAAAGTTCTATATTATGTGCAAAAGCTTTGTAGTTCGTTTTATAATGTGTCATACTGTATGAATTGGTGATACTTAGTCAAAAAACAACAACCAAGCAATTTGATTTATAAAAATATTTGTATTTGGGAAGCTGAACTCACATTTTACAAAAGTATAACATAAACTATATAACAAATATGGAACAGTATTTCAAATAAACTGGGAAAAAACAAAAATCATCCAAACAAGCTGAAACTGATTGTACATTAAAAGGTAAACACAAGCAGCTCTCACTGCTTTTTTTCAAGCTTTGTAAACAGGCAGAGGGACCTCTCAGTTGTGGCTTCATTTTCCTTGTGCCTTTTTTGCTCCTTCTACGACTCTCGTTTGAAGAAATTTAAGAAGTCCATTATTGTTTCTTCTTGCCCTCTTTCTGGGAGATGGGGTGAGGAGGGCTTGAACAGCTGGTGTTGAAGGACAGAAGGCGTGCTGCTGTGGATGGCATCAGTGTTGGTGGAGGTACAGTGGTGGAAAATGGACTCGGCTCCTGCTTTTTTTGCTGCCTGTGGCAGCAATTTTGCGGCCAGTGATTTTCCCTGTAAGGCCAAGCTCTTTGACTGCTGTCCTACAGTGATGAACATTAGGATGGGTAAATGCATGATCAGAATGGGATTGTTAAAACAGCAGGTAAGGCTACTCACTCCCAGAGTTGCTTTGTAGTTCTTGGTGAACTGCTCCTCATTTTCTGCTCTAAACTTTATTAGGGCTTTGGATTGTTCCACACTCCCCATAACCTGACAAGATTAGACACAACATGTTGCGTTCACATTCTAGAATACTTTTTTTTGGTGGAGGGCAGGGTCCAATACACCAGTGGTCCCCAACCACGGGGGGGTATTCTCTCCCAATTACATCAGTCGGTGCATTTGTGCCTCTTG